>NC_134687.1:384668993-384968993 GCF_050947455.1 Rhinoderma darwinii
TTGAAAAACGGCTGCGTAATAAAACAGCTGGGAAAAAGTAGTGCCTGTCACTTCTTCAGCCATTTTTGGAGGCGTTTTTCATAGACTCTATAGCTCCAAAAACGGCCATAAAAAACGCCGTGAAAACCGCGAGTGGCTTAAAAAACGTCTGAAAATCAGGAGCTGTTTTCCCTTGAAAACAGCTCGGTATTTTCAGACTTTTTTGAGATTGCATGTGAACATACCCTTAGGCTTCGCAATGCAAAAACTGAAATCTGTGGCAGGTCCGCTGTGATATCTGCAACGTCTGAATTACCTGTCAAATATGCAAATGTTGGTGCAGATTCGTTGCGTAATTGCCCCGAATCTGCACCAACATTTGCAGCGGAAAAATTCTGCCACGTGTGAATGTGGCCTTGGGGTTCAGACGTGGCCGAATTGTTCAATTCCGTTGCGGACAGTCCGTAGTGGAAATCCGCAGTAGACCTTTTCTCCGTTGCTTTCTATACCTTTTTAGGTAACTTAGTTCAGACGCTGTGGAAAATAACTGTGCAGAATTTAGGCTGCAGTGCAGAACTTTCCCTCCGCAGCACGCACTGTCTGTTGCGGAGAAGCAGCAGATTTTCACTGCAGATTTCAGCCTTTGCAATGCAAAGGCTGAAATCTGCGGCAAGTCCGCTGTGATATCCGCAACGTCTGAATTACCTGTCAAATATGCAAATGTTGCTGCAGATTCGTTGCGTAATTGCAGTGAATTTGCAGCAACATTTACAACTGAGAAATTCCGCCACATCTGAACATTCCCTTATGGTGTGGGGTAACTCAAATTTAGTGCGGAAAATATTTTTCATGAACTTTATGAGTATCCTATGGATGAAAATGGAAGACAACCTCTTTGAATAGACCACCCCCATCTGGACAAGATTTTTTTATGACAGATTTTCTATTCACCTATCTTCTTTGTATAGTGGCCTCCTCTTTGGGAGGTTCATTTTTTACAGCAATTTTGTATGTCGCTCTCAAAGAGGTTTTACTGCATACGGTGTGTGTGGTGTATCAGCTTCATTAAAGAATGGATCTATGTTTTAGAAGAGGATGCAGAGGAGCTGCATTCAAAGTGACTCTTGCATTGTTTCAAATTCCCCACACATGCAGAACCTGTTGCCCGGAGACCACATGGAACACCTGATGCCTTTCTGTGTGACTCTCCACAGGAGAGGCAGCCACAGGGCACAACGTATCTGGCCTATATTGTCCCTTAAAGGGGTTGTCCGAGGAAAATAAAAAATATTTATTATTTTGCTTTTCAGTCCCCGTCGCGTGGACCTGTCGAGAACACGCTGTGTGTCTGTGCACTGCCAGAAGCTGGGTGGTAACGAAGAGAAGTGGATGATGCTGATTCGTCAGCATCATACACTTCTATTCACAACGCCCAGCTAGTAAAATAAGTCAAAACGCCCAGATGTACATACACAATACACGCCCAGTTGTACTTTAACTTTAAACACGCCCAGTTGTACTTTAGAAAGCCTCATTTGCATAAATATAAAAATGGTCATAAATTGGCCAAAAATGCTCATTTAAAAAAAAACAAAAAACGTTACTCTTATCTACATTGCAGCGCCGATCTGCTGCAATAGGAGATATGGGTTGCAAAATCTGGTGACAGAGCCTCTTTAAGGACGTCATGAAGGTGTGCCAGCACGCTCCTCCTTTGGCCTGCTCTCTCCCGAGGGAGCTTTGGTGCCCCGTGTTTGAGACCCCTGGTTTAGACTGTTATCTACTGCATCACTGTTGCATCACTGGCCGTATTTGATGCAGCCACATCAGTGGTAAAGCCAAAAGTCTGGATACTTTTTTCTTTAAGCTATATAGTATATTGTGAACTGTTCAATACTGCAGCAAAAAAAAAAAAAAAAGTAAATCTCTCCATTTACTGTGCCTACAGATATTTTAAGCGGATCTGTCACATATTTTTGCTGGTCTGTCTGACGGAAGCATGAAGAAGTGACAGATACGCTGATTTCAGCATGCTGTCACTTATTAGGTAATGTGCTGTAGTTTCTGAGTATTTAGAAATCAGTGTGTCTGTCACTTCCTTTTGCTGCCCTCAGTCAGACCAACCTCAATATGTGACAGATCATATTTAAAAATGATGAAGCAATAGATATAAAATGTATTTTTGTGCCTTAAATTACTAACCTGGCCCATAGGCCAAGAGCAAGGACAGGTATATGAAAGAGGCACTTAATGAGGCACTGTATGACATTGTTGATCTGGGCATTGTATAACACTATTCATATTCAAACTCTATGAGACTGTTGGTTTGAGCACTTTATGGCACTATTGGCATGAACAATTTATAGCACTATTGATCTGTGCACTGTACGGCACTTTTGACATGAGATTTTTATGAGACTATTGTTATGGGCACTGTATGGCACAATTGTGGAAAATGTCTTTATTGGGCTTCAAGCACAGGTTAATTATCTCTAAATAGCAGTACCATCACAATAACACATTCAGAAAAGAACATACCTTGCCCCATTCAACCAGGCTTCTGTATCAATAGCACCAGATAGGAAAACATATATATTCTTCAAAAACAACAAATATCATTGACCAGCGTTATCATATATGATATCATTTACTGTGCATAAAAAAAAACACAAGTATATCGCTGAGCAGCAACCCATTGTTTAAAATGTAACCCTTCATAGTAATAACATTGTGGTACCTCTCCATATTCCCAATACTGTCTAGTCACAATGCATTTCCCCGTACAATACAAGGTTCATCAGGGGACAGTAGGAAACAGTAAGTCTGGCCAAAAACTGAATGCCGTGATACAAGAGATTAATAGATAGTCACAAAATGCTAAAAGAGGCAATAATAGCCTGGCTCCCAAAGGAGCCATCCGTCACAGTATGGACGGTTACATACCACAGTATACCACAGTTGTGGTGCAAAGAAATTTGGCTGTCTAGTATTGATGTTTAATCTTTATATAGCTCTATTCCCCCGTAATTTGGGTTACATGCTGTTATCTATTTCTTAAAGTTAAGGGGTAACTTCTTTAATGCACATAATTCTTTCATAATGAGATCGCTCGAGTTCATATAGACCCATAACTATTTTGTATTTGACACTTGGTATTACCACCATCTTAGGGGGAATGCATTGAGCCCTTACACCCATATATGCAAATCTCCTCCTGGGCTGGTGGGAGAACACTATGCTCCTTCCTCCTGAAGACACCCAATGGTTGACGAAAGTACTCTTCTGGACATGTTATGTTGACAATATCCTGGTGTTATGGACTTGAACCTAAAGAGAAATGTAAGTTTTTTATTTAATACCTAAATGAAAACATTATTAGTCTTAAATTTACATCTGACATACACCAATATACGATAGCTCTTCTCGACCTCCTGATTCATAAGTAAGGAAGGAGGCTATTATCTTCAAATTATTGCAAACTTACAGCAACAAACAGTTTGTTATACTGGAATAGTCATAATTTACCCTTATTTAAAAAAGCTATCCCTAAGGTCAAGAAACAATACCTAAGATTATGCAGAAATTGTTCCTGTGAGACAGATTTTCATTATCAGGCTACAGTATTACAGAAAAGGTTCTTGGATAGGGGTTACACACTAGGAACATTGAGAGTTGCCTTAAAAAAAATGCTACATTGCGGAATAGACATTAACTGATTTTTTCTAAGCCAAAGAATACTTAATTTTGCTGGGCCATGGAAGTCATGGAAGTTCTGAACAAGTTCTGGAGTATATTGAAAGCTGATAGTGACCTAAAGATGTGTTTACAGACCAACTAAGTGTCATGTACAGATAGGGTAAGAGCTTAAGGGATAGGTTGGGGCATAGCCATTATACAAGCCACAAACCACAGGGCACATGGTTAGACCGTAATGTTTTAAGTATTTACAGATGTGGAGGATGTAAAGTCTGCCAGTTTATTTACGTCACTAAGAAAGTAGAAAGTGCAATGACAAGAGAAAGATATCGAATACGTAACGATGCAAATGGTAGTACTAAGGGGTCATTTATTAATGCAAATGCACGTAGCCACTGGACTATGTTGGGAAAAAACTTAGGAGATTTCAGAGACGCATCGGTGAACAGATTAATGATATTTATAATAATAAGGAAACTCCCATCTCATACCAGGTCTATAAGATTCATAAAGGTCTCTAATGTACTATAGTGCAGCTATTGAACTAGTGAGACCTTCATCTAGAAAAATGGATTGAAACAAACAGATGCTTTATAAAGAATCCAGGTTGCTATATAGAACACAAAGGCCACTTGAATTTAATGATCTTTTAACTTATAATTGCTTTTTGTGATCTTCTGCCCGTTCTTTGTAGACACTGAAGCGCCTAGGGAGAGTGTCAGGGACTGCAAGGGGTTAAGAAAGGATGGAACGGTTTAAAATAATGCCCAGGACCAGGATTGGTCAACAAGGGGTAAGAGGGGCGTGGTTAAGAAGATATAAGGCAGGGGTTTGGAGCGGGAAGCCCTCTTACCTTCAAGCTGCAGTGGAAGAAACACCTTTGCTGCTGCTGTGGAGATTCAGAGCGTGGTCGTTGAGAAGATGGCAGAAGAACTATTGCGGAAGGTGGCACAGCGGGTAGCGTCGGAGGGACCTGCCTGGCTGGAATCCCTGTTGGAGGAAGGAGAGAAGCGAGGATCTGAGCGGGGCACGGAACAGTCGGGAGCGGCTACCCGAGGTAGGCCGCAGCGCGTTACACGCCCTCCGGTTCGACTGAGCCCTAGCCCTGTTGCTATGAGGGGTGCTGTGACTGCTGCACAGTCATGCGGTGGTCCCAGCAGGTCCCCTAGGCCTATGTCGACGGGTGCTTCGTCGGTCGACATAGTGCCCCCCTCCCCCCCGTCCACTCGTCGCGCTGGCGTCCGTCCCCATGGCGGTAAGAGGGCGGCTGTTAAACCGGCACGGGCACGGTACAACCCGCCTCGAGCTGCTGATGCGGGCGCGGAGGCAGCGGCCGACTATCGTGACAGTGGGGTGAATATGGCGGACTCAGGCGACTGGTCCGACATGGTCGCTTACCATGCGGCATGTTCACAGGAGCTGGGACTTGCTTCTGGGGCCTGTGTGCAGCCGGGGTCGGCGCCATCTTTCCCCGTGCTGTTCTCTACGCAGCCAGAATTGGCGGCGGGGGGAACAGGGGCGGGACGTCCTGGCAGGCGCAGTGCAGCCAGGACACAAGATGGCGGCGCACGAAAAAAGAAGATGGCGGCGGGTGCGGGGAGGCGGACGGTGAGCAAGCAGCCCAGCCAGGGGGCGGGGGCTTCTGCGGTGCCTGTCGCTTCTCCACCCCGGTCCCCCCCGGGCCCCTGTCAGCATGGGTCAGGGGCAGGGGGGGAGTGTGCTAGGAAAGATAGGATTGAGGGTGTTTTGGATTCTATTTGCCCTTCTCCTGCCTTGTCATCTTTCTCTCCTGCAGGTCCAAGAAGGGAGCGTTCCAGGCGAGGGAGGAAACGCCGGGCTGGTGGACATCGCCGGCACGGCCATCATGGACGTCGCAGGTCAGGTGACGGGAAGAGGCGTGGTCGACGGTATTCCTCGTCTTCCAGCGATGGTTTCTCCTCCTCGTCTGCGACGACGTCCGCATCATCCGGATCATGGAGGAGGTCGTCGAGGAGATCCTCACGGCCGCAGAGACGCAGTCGACGCCGGGAGGTGCAGCGCTTGTCGGTGGATCAGGAGCAGCTGTCCCAGGTTGTACCTCCCGCCGGGCCGGTGGAGGAGGTGCAGGCCGTGGTTCCAGTGCCGCGGCAAGTGGCTGAAGGACCCTCTGGAGTCGGTGGGACCTCTGGGAGCGGTGAGTCGGCCTGCGGTGACGCATGGCTTAATAAACCTAATGCAGCGGGTGCGGATTTGATTTCTGTTTTAAAAGCCGTGGTGGCTGGGTTGAAAGTGAATGAGGGAACGTCGTGTCCCTCTGTGCCACCAGAGGGAGCTATGCCCCCGTCTGAGAAAGAGAATGCTTTAGCTAGTTTGACGTTTAGAGATTCATTGTTTTGTGGAGTCGCTCCTCTCGGGACTCATTTGTCAGCTGAGGTCAAGGACAAGATTTGGAGGAATGAATTTGTGGATATTTGGTCCTTGGTCTCGGTGGAGCAGGTGACTGTCGACAAGGAGCGGGGCTTTGAGAGAGGTTCGGATAGGAAAGCGAAAGTAGCGAAAACATTTGGCAACTGGGTACAGTGTTACGCTACACTGGCTCATGTTATTTGCCAACGCTATCCTGGGAAAGGGGCCGAGTTGTTTGTCTATTTTGACACAATTTTCAGCGCCCACAGGCTGCACGGTGGTGCGGCCTGGTGGCGATATGATGAAGAATTTCGGCGACGTTTGGCTTTGTCGCCTGATATTAGTTGGGCGACGAAGGCAACGGATGTGTGGTTGCAGCTTATTTTAGCGCAAGGGAGTAGGCAACAACGCCCCTTTCCCAGTGCGGCCGCAGCTCCGGGCCCCGCCCCTGGAGTTGCGGCCGCTAGGCCCACGGGTGCCTGTTGGCTCTACAACGAGGGCCACTGTCGTTTCTTTGCCACGTGCAAATTCCGACATGAATGCTCCATCTGTGGGGGCGCTCATGCGGCGCTCCGGTGTTTCCGGAGAGGTAAGCAGCCGGTTAAGGCACCTCCTTCCGGCGCAGCGGAGAACGCCGGTGAACGTGCTCGAGATGGGCCCATGGTTAGAGCGGTACCACAGGAGGCGGGAAGCAGAGGTGCTCACTAGCGGGTTTTCGTTTGGGTTCGAGATTCCTTTTGAATATTCTGCGACATTGTCATTGGCTGACAATTTGAAGTCGATCAATGAGAATGTGGGCATTGCGCGGTTAAAATTGGCAAAAGAGGTGGAATTGGGGAGAATGGCAGGTCCATTCAGTGAGCCGCCGTATACGAATCTGCGGGTTTCTCCCCTTGGTTTAGTTCCAAAGAAGGAACGAGGAAAGTTTAGGCTGATTCATCACCTTTCCTTTCCTCGCGGTGGTTCTGTTAACGACGGTATTTCTAGGGCGGAGGCGGCGGTTTCGTATACGTCTTTCGATGTTGCAGTAAGGCTGGTACAGGCGGCTGGACAGGGGGCGTTGTTAGCTAAATCTGATATTGAAGCGGCCTTTCGTTTGTTGCCGGTTCATCCGGAATGTTTTCACCTGTTGGGTTGTTGTTTAGACAAAGGGTTTTACGTGGATATGTGCCTTCCCATGGGTTGTTCAATATCATGCAGTTACTTTGAGATGTTTGCGTCATTTTTAGAATGGGTAGTTCGTTTGGAGTCTGGTTGTGACTCGGTTATTCATTATCTGGATGATTTTCTTTTTGTGGGCCCGGGGGGCTCTGGGTTGTGCAGCACGTTGCTGAGAGTGTTTCGACAGGTGATGTCGCGTTTCGGTGTACCTATTTCTGAAGATAAAACAGAAGGCCCTGTTACTGTTTTGTCATTTTTGGGTATCGAAATAGATAGCGAGCGGATGATTTTTCGCTTGCCCGATGATAAATTGGCAAGGCTAGTGACGCAAGTTGACCAGGTCATGGGGTCGAAAAAAGTGACGTTAAAACAGTTACAATCGTTAATGGGATTGCTGGTGTTTGCTTGTCGTATAATTCCAATGGGTCGTGTTTTTTCTAGGCGTTTGTCTTTAGCCACTAGAGGTATCTCGAAGCCAAATCATTTTATCCGGGTAACTTCTTGTATGAAGAAGGATTTGTTTGTCTGGCATTCTTTTTTGAGTTCGTTTAATGGGAGGTCGGTGTGTCAGGAAGCTGAGTTGTCTAATGTAGACTTGGAATTGTTTACGGATGCAGCCGGAAGTGATGGTTTTGGAGCAATTTTGGGCCGAAGTTGGTGTAGATCCCCTTGGCCCTTGCATTGGAGTGATTTGGGAGTTTTACGTAATTTGACGCTATTGGAATTGTTTCCTATTATAGTGGCAATAGAGTTGTGGGGTAGCGTGATGGTTAACAAGAGGATTGTATTTTGGACAGACAACATGGCGGTGGTGCATGCGGTGAACGGGTTGTCGTCTAGTTCATTGCCGGTGTTAGCTTTATTAAGACGGTTGGTTTTGAAGTGTTTGCGTTTGAATGTGTGGTTTCGTGCGAAACATGTTCCGGGTGTCCGTAATGTGATGGCTGATGCTTTGTCTCGTTCACAGATGTCTCGGTTTCGGGAATTGCACCCGGCAGCTTTGGCAGAAGGGGTGTCCCCCCCCCTTCACTTATGGGCCCTGGTCGAGGACAACTTATGAGGCTGTTGAGGGGTTCGGTGGTACCGGCGACTTGGAAGAGTCATTGCAGAGCGTGGGATCGGTGGTTGGAGATTGCGGGGAATAACTTCCCATCACAGGATGGTTGTCACCTGGACGTCACGTTAGCAAGTTTGGTACAAATACGTCAGGAAGGGGGTAGTGCGGCCACAGCGAGCAAGTTTTTAGCAGGGGTGGCCTTTATGTTAAAATTGTGGGGATGCAGAGATGTTACAAAAGAATTTGTAGTTCGGCAGTCTTTAAAAGGGTGGAAAAAAGAGGCGTGTTCCAGGGACACGAGGCGGCCAGTATCTTTTTCACTTTTGGGTCGGCTTCTAGCCGTTTTATGTTTTGTGTGTCGGGATGAATATGAAGTGTCTTTGTTCGGAGCGGCGTTTTTTTTGGCTTTCTTTGCCGCATTACGGGTTAGTGAGCTGGTTCCGCACAGTGTAAGTGCAAGCGGTGGTCTTCTCGGATCGGATGTAGTAACGTTGGGAGATTCTCTCAGGGTCTGTGTGCGGAGGTCAAAGACTGATATGGTAGGGAGGGGGGCTTGGTTGTCGATTGGGAGGATTGGGGGGCAGGATTGCCCGGTAAAATGGGTACAGGAATTCGTGTTGGTCCGAGTGCCCGGGGCTCCATTCTTGATCCATCAGGATGGATCCGCAATGTCGCGTTTTCAATTTGAGGCGATTTTTAAGGCCTGTTTGAAGTACCTAGGTTTGCCACCGGGTGAGTTTGGTACACATTCGTTTAGGATAGGGGCGGCAACTGAGGCAGATGCCTTGGGCTTGGATTCAGCGGCTATCATGAGTCTGGGTAGATGGCGTTCTAATAGCTATAAGTCATATGTGCGACCTGATTTGGTTTTAAAGAGTGTGTAAGCTGGAAGTTTTCATAGTAGAAAATGTCTCCCCCTTCCCCCCCCCCCCCCCATCCCTGTTTTCCTTCCTTGTTTTATATGGAGTGTTATGTTAATCCTGCCTGTATCTTCATTTGACCGGAATGTAGCTTAATTTCTTTGTTAGGGTCGCGGCGCCCCCAAGTGTGGATCTTGGGGCATTCGTATGTGCACTGGGCAGCGGTTCGAGCGGGTCGAAGGCCATTAGGTCCGAATTTGGGCCTCTCACAGGCCGACGTCCATTGGAGAGGTGTACGGGGATTACGGTGGGTGCAGTTACTGCCAGAAGTAGTGGCAGTTACAAGGCACACGTATGGACCTGTTGTCCTGATCATACATGCGGGTGGAAATGATATCGGCCAAGTGAAAATGGCTGAGTTATTGTCATTTATACGGACTGATTTGGCGCGTTTTCAGGACCTGTTTGCCCGTTGCGTAGTAGTTTGGTCCGAAATAGTGGCGCGCACGGTGTGGAGAGGAGCGAGGAATATGGCAGCGTTGGAGAGAGTGCGCAGGCTAATCAATGTGCGGGTGTCGCGGTTCATTCGCTCTATAGGGGGGATTGGGTTGCGACACCAATCCCTGGAGGGGGATAATGCTGATCTGCTGGCGCCGGATGGAGTGCATCTGAATGATATCGGGCTTGATATCTTTCTATTGGATCTCTTGGATGGTGCCGAGAGAGGGTTGGCGTTGCTTGGTGGGGGTGGTCGGGGGACTGAGTAGGTTTCTCAGTTCCCCCTTCTTGGCGGAAAGTACGGCAGATGAAGACGGAGGTAGCACCCTACATGCCTGATGGAGACAGGGAGCATCGGCATTTCAGGAGGAGAGAGAGAAAAATAAATATATTTATGTCTTCATGCCGATGTTTGTAAATAAGAATAAAGCTGTGGCCACTTCCACATTTCCATAAAGAAGGTGTTGGTGTGTTAATTCAAAGAAGGATGGTTAAGGTCCTGGGCAGGTAAAGTGGATAATGGGTCCTTGCAGTCTTGTAGACACTGAAGCGCCTAGGGAGAGTGTCAGGGACTGCAAGGGGTTAAGAAAGGATGGAACGGTTTAAAATAATGCCCAGGACCAGGATTGGTCAACAAGGGGTAAGAGGGGCGTGGTTAAGAAGATATAAGGCAGGGGTTTGGAGCGGGAAGCCCTCTTACCTTCAAGCTGCAGTGGAAGAAACACCCGCCCTCCCTCCCCTGGTGGTTTTGGTTTTGTTTTTTAAAAGATTTTTCTACGGTTATATTCTTGTTCTGGCGTTTTTTCTGGTTTTTCGTAGATGTCACAGCTGGCGGAAAGTACGGCAGATGAAGACGGAGGTAGCACCCTACATGCCTGATGGAGACAGGGAGCATCGGCATTTCAGGAGGAGAGAGAGAAAAATAAATATATTTATGTCTTCATGCCGATGTTTGTAAATAAGAATAAAGCTGTGGCCACTTCCACATTTCCATAAAGAAGGTGTTGGTGTGTTAATTCAAAGAAGGATGGTTAAGGTCCTGGGCAGGTAAAGTGGATAATGGGTCCTTGCAGTCTTGTATAATTTCCGTTCACACCTGGATAACCAGTGAAAGCAGACTATTGGTGTGTAATAACACCAGTCTTGTTTATCAGTTTTCTCCAGTCTTAAGGGTCTTAAAAGAAGAACCTCACATTGCAGCTGCAAAATAGATCCCACCTTCTAAATGGCCCCACTGATAAAAGCTGTGGAGGATTATTTTTATTACTACCATGATTTGTGGAGGACATTTCACTATGAGAGGAATCTATATCATATTGGTGTTGGAGACCTCCCTCTGGTGCTGCCAGGCTGTCGGCTGTTAAAGAAGATCTCGCACACGTAGTATGTACCGGTAATGTAGGACGCTCTAATGACGTAGGCATGTCTTGGCAAGAATAGGGAGCTACTAGCTGTTAGTACATGTGGACGCTGACCAGGGCGACGATAACGTAGAATAGCAGTGTATGGATCATGTGAGTGACTTCATTGTGAGCAAGGCTAGTATTGCCTCTTTTTGTATTATCTGACTATCTGTTAATGTTTGCTATCATGACACAGTTTTTGTCAGACTTAGGCTGGATTCACATGAGCATGTTCAGTCTGTAAAGGACGGAACGTATTTCGGCCGCAAGTCCCGGACCGAACACACTGCAGTGAGCCAGGCTCCTAGCATCAAAATTATGTACGACGCTAGGGTCCCTGCCTCGCTGCGGGACAACTGTCCCATACTGTAATCATGTTTTCACTACGGGACAGTAGTTCCACGGAGAGGCAGGGACTCCTAGCGTCGTACATAACTATGATGCTAGGAGCCCGGCTCCCTGCAGTGTGTTCGGTCCGGGACTTGCAGCCGAAATACGTTCCGTCCTTTACGGACCGAACATGCTCGTGTGAATCCAGCCTTACTCCTCTCTCTTGATTAGCCATACACTGTATAGAGAAACAAGTTGAGACCAGAGAGTATAAGGAATTGGTAAGGGTGCGATAGGGGTAGGTTCCAGAATGGGGTTGCCCTTTTTGGGGCGTGTACTTTGTAAGACACTATATGGTTGACAGTGTCATGTAAAGGGACTGAGCAAGTATCCTATGTGTATATATTCCATCCTAGTTCTTGATCTCTTTACCACTTACTGTTGCACTATAGTACTAATTTGTATATTGTACCAAAGGGTACAGTGGACCCAAAGTAACACAACTTTTTTCTACTGTTGATTTTTTTTTAAATTATTTATGATTATTATAAAACGGTCAGGGTCACTCTTGACATGAAAAAAAATATTTTTGCATATTTTAGTGGACACCTGGAGTTAAACAAGCTTCACTAAGTTTAAGGCTGCAATGTCCATTGCTTCAATTGTTTTTGGACCCCCTGATATGCAGTTTGCAATCTGCTACTAGTTTCTGACTTTTCTCATGTGGGCGTGTTCCTCCCAGTAATACATGCTGGATGTGAGGTTTGTGTGTCCAGGATGCTGCTGCCTTAGCCCTTATTAACACGACAGGGTTTCCCGGCCGGGTGACGGCCGTTCATAACTCGGGCGTCACCCGGCTGCAGTAGGAACAATAGACCCCTAATGGGGCTATTCACATGACCGATTTTTTTGACGGCCCGGGAAACCTGGCCGTCAAAAAATGGGACATGCCCTATTTTAGGCCGTTTACACGGCCGCCTGGCTCCCATAGAAGTCTATGGGGCCGGGTAATACACGGCCATCACCGGAATGTGTCCCAAGTGACGGCCGTGTCTTCCGTCGCTTGCGCTCTCTCTCCTCCTCTTTCTCACAGTTCAGAGTGCATGTGAGGAGGTTCTTTTTTTGCTCCCTGTAGGAGTTGGAATCCCCAATCCCCGGCCGGGGATTGGGGATTCCGCTACAGGAGAAGTGAGTGACTATACTGTCCATATATGGACACAGCGACGTCACTCACTTCTGAAGCGGAATCCCCAACTCTATGGCCGGGGATTCCGCTACAGGAGAAGTGAGTGACTACACTGTCCATATATGGACACAGTGACGTCACTCACTTCTGAAGCGGAATCCCCGACTCTATGGCCAGGGATTCCGCTACAGGAGAAGTGAGTGACTACATTGTCCATATATGGACACAGTGACGTCACTCACTTCAGAAGCGGAATCCCCGACCCTGTGGCAGGGAATTCCGCTACAGGAGAAGTGAGTGACTACACAGTCCATATATGGACACAGTGTCGTCACTGACTTCGAAAGCGGAATCCCCGACCCTGTGTCCGGGGATTCCTCTCCAGGAGAAGTCAGTGACTAAACTGTCCATATATGGACATTGAAGTCAGTGACTTCTCCTGGAAGGGGGGGGGGGTGGTGGGTGCAACCTACAGGGGGCTGTGTAGCATTACCTACGGGGGACTTGGTGGCATCACCTACAGAGGACTTGGTGGCATCACCTACAGGGGGCAGGGTGGCATTACCTACAGGGGGCAGGGTGCATTACCTACAGGGGGCAGGGTGGCATTACCTACAGAGGGCTGGTTGGCATTACCTACAGGGGGCTGGGTGGCATTACCTACAGAGGGCTGGGTGACATTACCTACAGGGGACTTGGTGTCATTACCTACAGGGGACTTGGTGGCATTACCTACAGGGGCAGGGTGGCATTACCTACAGGGGACTTGGTGGCATTACCTACAGGGGCAGGGTGGCATTACCTACAGGGGGCTGGGTGGCATTACCTACAGGGAGCTGGGTGGCATTACCTACAGGGAGCTGGGTGGCATTACCTACAGGGGGCAGAGTGGCATTACCTACATGGGGCAGGGTGGCATTACCTACAGGGAGCTGGGTGGCATTACCTACAGGGGGCAGGGTGGCATTACCTACAGGGGGCTGGCTGGCATTACCTGCAGGGGGCTGGGTGGCATTACCTGCCGGGGGCTGGGTGGCATTACCTACAGGGGGCTGGGTGGCATTACCTGCAGGGGGCTGGGTGGCATTACATGCAGGGGGCTGGGTGGCATCACCTGCAGGGGGCTGGGTGGCATTACCTGCAGGGGGCTGGGTGGCATTACCAACAGGGGGCTGGGTGGCATTACCAAAAGGGGGCTGGGTAGCATTACCTACAGGGGGCTGTGTGGCAGTATCTACAGAGATCTGTGTGTGGCAACAAATTTAAATGAAATTCATCCGATTTTAAAACGGACAGGGAAAAAAACGGATGCAAAATGGGTCAAAATCAGCCGTTAAAAACGGCAACACGGCCCAGAACGTAATCGGAACGGATGCAAAACGGATGCAAACCAGCCGGGAAAAACGGCCCAAGACACTCGGACCCTGTCGTGTGAATGAGGCCTTAACCCATGTTTCAGCACAGCTCCATCCCTCTGCTGTGTTTACAAACACTTCTTAGGAATGGGTAATTCACTTCCCACTGCAGTGTCTGGGTGATACAGAGCCTGTGTGAACTCTCCACCCTACTCCTGAAGACCGCCTCTGTGCTATCCTCCCTATATTTACCCTGAGGACTTATTCAGACGAATGGGATATACGTCCGTGCAAAGACCTATATTAGTCTATGGGGCCGTGCAGACAGGTGCGTGATTTTTACACTGCGTGAGTCCGCTGAAAAAAAGTCACGACATGTCCGTTCTTTGGGTGTATTTCGCGCATCACGCACACATTGAAGTCAATGGGTGCGTGAAAATCACGCATACCACACGGAAGCACTTCCGTGGGACAAGCGTGATTCGCGCAACAGCTGTGAAAAGGATGAATGAAAACAGAAAAGCACCACATGCTTTTCTGTTTACAAACATCCAAACGGAGTGTCATAATGATGGCGGTTGCACAAAAAGCACGCAGCCGCGCATCATACGGGGCTGGCACACGCAGCTTTCAAGTGCATTTTGGGCGCGCAAAACAACGCGTTTTTATGTGCACGCAAACGCACACGCTCGTGTGAATCCGGCCTGATGCTGACAGCTTATGTGATCTGCCCCCCTGAAGTCTGGATACTTTCCTCCCTCTCCACACTCCGATCTGCCTCGCAGAGAGAGCAGTCTGCTCTCGGATCTATGTCAGACTCAGCATGACAACCAGCTATGTACCGGAGTTACACATACTCTACGGCAGCAATATCGTAGAAAAAATAATAAAAAGTATTTAGAAAGTTGCTTAATTTTGAATTAAAAATTTGGAAAAACAAACAGTGCAAAGGTGTCCATAGGCTTTAAAGCTTACGTTTTTGCAGCTCATAGATACATGTTACAATAACCACCAGAAATAGTTTATTGGAGTATATGAATACCAGTTGTAAATAATAAATATTTATTAATTAATAAAAAAATGTTTATTGGTGCCTCTATATCTAAACTAAGTATAAAAAACAGTAATGAAAAAATGATTATATATTTATTTGGTTACATCCTAAGTGTATGACCCTTGGGCAGCAATCGACTCTTTGGTGCTAGGATGGAAAATTTCGGAGCAGTAATTCTGTCTCTCTCTCTCTCTCTCTCTCTCTCTCTCTCTCTCTCTCTATATATATATATATATATATATATATATATATATGTATATATATATACACTACCGTTCAAAAGTTTGGGGTCACCCAGACAATTTTGTGTTTTCCATGAAACCTCACACTTATAGTTATCAAATGAGTTGCAAAATGACTAGAAAATATAGTCAAGAAATTGACAAGGTTAGAAATAATAATTTTTATTTCAAATAATAATTTTCTCCTTCAAACTTTGCTTTCGTCAAAGAATGCTCCATTTGCAGCAATTACAGCATTCTAGCTGTTAATTTGCTGAGGTAATCGGGAGAAATTTCACCCCATGCCTCCAGAAGCCCCTCCCACAAGTTGGATTGGCTTAATGGGCACTTCTTGCGTACCATACGGTCAAGCTGCTCCCACAACAGCTCTATGGGGTTGAGATCTGGTGACTGCGCTGGCCACTCTATTACAGATAGAATACCAGCTGCCTGTTTCTTCCCTAAATAGTTGCATAATTTGGAGGTGTGCTTTGGGTCATTGTCCTGTTGTAGGATGAAATTGGCTCCAATCAAGCGCTGTCCACAGGGTATGGCATAGCGTTGCAAAATGGAGTGATAGCCTTCCTTATGCAAAATCCCTTTTACCTTGTACAAATCTCCCACTTTACCAGCACCAAAGCAACCCCAGACCATCACATTACTTCCACCATGCTTGACAGATGGCGTCAGGCACTCTTCCAGCATATTTTCAGTAGTTCTGCGTCTCACAAATGTTCTTCTGTGTGATCCAAACACCTCAAACTTCGATTCGTCTGTCCATAAAACTTTTTTCCAATCTTCCTCTGTCCAATGTCTGTGTGCTTTTACCCATATTAATCTTTTCTTTTTATTAGCCAGTCTCAGATATGGCTTTTTCTTTGCCACTCTGCCCTGAAGGCCAGCATCTCGGAGTCGCCTCTTCACTGTAGACATTGACACTGGCATTGACACTATTTAATGAAGCTGCCAGTTGAGGAGCTGTGAGGCATCTATTTCTCAAATTAGAGACTCTAATGTACTTGTCTTGTTGCTCAGTTGTGCAGCGGGGCCTCCCACTTCTCTTTCTACTCTGGTTAGAGCCTGTGTGTGCTGTCCTCTGAAGGGAGTAGTACACACCGTTGTAGGAAATCTTCAGTTTGTTGGCAATTTCTCGCATGGAATAGCCTTAATTTCTAAGAACAAGAATAGACTGTCGAGTTTCACATGAAAGCTCTCTTTTTCTAGCCATTGTGAGAGTTTAATCAAACCCACAAATGTAATGCTCCAGATTCTCAACTAGCTCAAAGGAAGGTCAGTTTTATAGCTCCTCTAAACAGCAAAACTGTTTATAGCGGTGCTAACATAATTGCACAAGGGTTTTCAAGTGTTTTCTAATCATCCATTAGCCTTCTAACACAGTTAGCAAACAAAATGTACCATTAGAACACTGGAGTGATGGTTGCTGGAAATGGGCCTCTATGCACCTATGTAGATATTGCATTAAAAATCAGATGTTTGCAGCTAGAATAGTCATTTAGCACATTAACAATGTATAGAGTGTATTTCTGATTAATTTAATGTTATCTTCATTGAAAAAAACTGTGCTTTTCTTGCAAAAATAAGGAAATTTCTAAGTGACCCTAAACTTTTGAACGGAAGTGTGTGTATATATATATATATATATATATATATATATTCAAAACATCTGAATTTTTGCTGCAACACTTTCTTTCTCAATACGTATAAGTTCTATAAAATAAAAAGTGTGTAATGGAAATTCAAGAGAAAAACTAGTTTAAAATTAGTCATTAAGTCCCACAGTAGCTACTTATACTTTCCAAGTAATAATTGCTATGAGTAGAGCCCACAGATCTTAGCAAACATTACTCCGTTCATTTTAATTAGCACCCTAGGGATTAAAAACTTCAGCATATGTCCCATAGAAACCTCTTCCAACCAATAGAAAAGTTTGCTAAGTAATTTTACAACAGCTCACCTGTCAAGGCATATCAGTGTCACTTCCCAGTTGCCAGCTTATGGAATAATGTACCTATCTGTTCATCTTTAAAAAGTTGGTTGCATATTTCATTGCTGCGAGATTTCCCCAAACTGATCATTTATGTGTATGATTTCTTTGAGCCCTTTGTTTGTAGAATCATGGAAATAAATGTTTACAGTATATATGAATAAATATTGATAAATGCTAAATATATCACTTTTTGTTTTGTAGAACCATACATACCTTGAAGCAAAGAAAAGAGGCATAGGCCATAAAAAATGGCTACAAAGGATACAAATGTGTCTGAAAAAGAATGTTTACAGTGGTACTTATGTTAGTGTTACAAATCAAAATAGACATGTTTATAGTGGGCAAATGATAAAGATTCACTCACATGGCTTTGTGCAGGAGTCACATATTTAGAATCAAACATGGGGTTGGATATGTAGCGTGCGAGCGGGAGACCCGAGAATGGAGGGGAATGGCGTAGACCCACAATATGGCGTCGGGCTGGGCTCTCACTGTGGATAACGGTGGCTAACAGTGTTTTACCCCGGGGCACTCCATTGTGACAGAGTGCTGCCTGATGGTGGTCGGGGTGCCCTTGGTGTATAGTGAAATTAACCCCTTAACGGCCAGCGTATAGTCTTTTTATGTCGGCCGTTCGGGGTAGTTCTTCTGAAGCGTCGCCTTTTCACGTTGGCACTTCAGAAGAAATTTTCCCACATCGGGTAGGGTGCTCCTAAAGCCCAGGCTGTTGCTAACAGGGCATCGATCATGTTTAACCCCTCAGATGCGGCGGTCAATAGTGACCACCGCATCTAAGTGGTTTTAAAGGGAGGGTGCTCCCTCTCTTACCCCACCGGCACCCCGTGATGCGATTCCGGGATGCTGATGTTTTCTATGGCAGCCGGGGTCCTAACAAAGGCACCCAGGTCTGCATTTAGTAAATGCCTGTTAGGCCATGCCAGAGGCATGGCCTAACAGATGCCTGTCAGTTTTACACTGACAGGCAATAATACAATGTAATACAGAAGTATTTCAGTGTATTATAAAAGTGATCAAAAGATCGCACAGTAAAGTCCCCTAGTGGGACTAAAAAAGCCCTTCCCGCCGCAGCCATTTTTCGGATTTTCACTTTCGTTTCTTCTACCCCACCTTCCAAACGCCATAACTTTTTTTTTCCTTTTAATATTGCCATATGAGGGCTTGTTTATTATGGGACAAGTTGTAGATTTTCACGGCACCATTTATTGTACCATATAATGTGGTGGGAAACTGGAAAAAAAATGTTTGTGGGATGAAATAGGAAAAAAACAGCAATTTTTCAATCTTTTGGGTAGTTTTGTTTTTACTCATTCACCGTGCAGTAAAAACCAGCATATTAACTTTATTCTGCGGGTCAATACGATTACAGTGATACCAAATGTATAGTTTTCTTGTGTTTTACTACTTTTACAAGGCAAAAACTAATGGTTAAAAATATAATTTGAGTTTTGTCACCATATTCTGAGAGCCATAAGATTTTTATTTTTCCGTCAATTTAGCGGTATGAGGGCTTATTTTTTGTGGGATGAGCTGTAGTTTATATTGGTATTTTTGGGTACATGAGACTTTTTGATCACTATTTATTTCATTTTTTTTTGTGGGATATTAAGTGACCGCAAAACAGCAATTCTGACTAATGTTTTGCAGTATATCGTGATTCTGACGGTCTGCTATGAAGCCTGCCGGAGGAGGAGTACAAAGATGACAGACCTGGGGGCCTTCATCAGGCCCCCAGGCTGACATGCCAACCAACGGAACCCCCCGTTCTCACCGCCGGGGGGGGGGCGTGGAACAGTACAAGCTTTCGCCCCCCTTTTTTCAGTGATTTAAATGCCGTGGTCGCTATTGACCGCGGCATTTAACCGGCTAAACTAGCGTGATCGCGCTCAAGCCGACACACTCGTCCTATGGAACGGGCTCAGGGGATGTCGGGCAGGGGTTAATAAAGTTTGTAATAAATAAATTAAAGTCCCAAGTAAAAACAAATTAAAAGTACTTTATTATGAAAAAAAGTAAAGAGTTACACATATTTGGTATCGCCGCGTCCGTAACAACCCCAAATATAAAATAATTGCATTATTTAACCCGCACAGTAAATGCCGTAATAAATATAATAAAAAACAATGCCAGAATTACTGATTTCTGTTCATCTGTTGATAAAAAAGTCACATGTGCTCCAAAATGGCACCAATAAAAACTATAAGATGTCCTGCAAAAAAAGCCCTCATACAGCTACATCGGTGGAAAATAAAAAAGTTATGGCTCTCAAAATATGGCGACACAAAAACAAATAATTTTGACTGTGTAAAAATAGTAAAACATAAAAAAACTAGATACATTTGTTATTGCTGCAATCATAACGACCGGATGAATAAATATATTATGTTATTTAGAACACAAGGTAAACAGTGTGAGCAGCACTGCACTCTCATGTGTGGCGGGGCTTTGAGAGCCCGAGCATACACCCCCCACTGTAGATAGTGCCACCCACAACCACTGCAAAACCCTCTGTGGTTAGCGCCACCTAGGCTCCCTCCAGCATCGGAATCCCCGGCCAGCGCTCTGGCTGAGGATTCCCCTCCTAGAGGGAGCCCCGGCCGTCTTTCCATCCCCGCTGTAGATAGTGCCACCCCCTGCAGATAGCAACTCCCCCCCCGCTGTAGATAGCATCGCATCCCCACTGTAAATAGCGCCACCTGAACTGACTCTAGGAGCGGAATCCCCGGTGTCAGATTGCACTGGCCGTGGATTCCGCTCCTAGAGAGAGCAACTAATGTCACTGTCCAAATGAACAGTGATGTCAGGGGCTCTTTCTAGAAGCGGAATCCCCGGCCAGTGCAATCTGACACCGGGGATTAAACTCCTAAAGTCAGTTCCAGTGGCGATATTTACAGTGGGGGGTGTGATGCTATCTACAGCGGAGGGTTACTATCTAGCATCGCAACCCCCACTGTAAATAGCGCAACCTGAACTGACTCTAGGAGCGGTATCCCCTGTGTCAGATCTCACTGGCCGGGGATTCCGCTTCTAGACAGAGCCCCTGACGTCACTGTCCATTTGCACAGTGACGTTAGTGGCTCTCTCTAGAAGCGGAATCCCCGGCCGACACTTTGGTCGGGGATTCCGCTACTGGAGAAGCCCCTGGTGTCACTACCCATATATGGACAATGATGTCAGCGGCTCTCTCTACAGTAGGAGCAAAATCCCCGGTGTCAGATCACTCTGTGTCGGTGATTCCGCTACTGGAAAAGCCCCTGGTGTCACTGTCCATATATGAGCTCTGGCAGGGGATTCCGCTTTTAGAGTTAACCCCTGACGTCACTGTCCATATATTTATGATTATAAATAAATACAGAGCAGCTTGGAAGCAGCAGAAAATCTGTTAGGTTAGGCCAGTGACCAAGTAACCTAGTCTTAGATGTGAGGTCCAAGGAATCTTCACCTCACAAACTTTCTCTCAGCTCCTTCTGAGATAGCTTTCATTCTTCACCTCATCCAGAAGCATCTTAAAGATGCTCTATCATAAACCTTCTATGTTTCCTGTGACCAAAATCTGCAAGTCATCCTCCCAAAGGTACATCAACATCAGAAATACAACTTAAGTAGTAAAACTACTGTACCCTACAGATACTGTCAATCTGGAGAGCCTCCCCCAAAGCCTTGGGCTTTTCTGATTACACATGACTAGTTCCGATCCCATTTATTGCCTCAAACATACAGTTTGGCTCTTGCAGAAACCATGTGAATGACGTTTTATTCTTTGCTAGCTATAAATACTGTGTGTTTTTTTTTTTTTTTCAATACAGCTAATGATTACAAAAGGCCTACCTATAGATTGGGGTTGTTCATGGTGGCTCAATAAAATATTGTTAGCATAAACCCCAGTTATTAGGTATTAAAAAAAATACGGAAGGTTGTAATATTTAATTTTATAATTTTACATTGGTGGGCCCAGAGTCAAGGTTTTATGTTAATTGTCTTCCGATGTGTACACAGTCAATTAAAGATCATAAAAATAATTATATCTATTTAGTGGTGCAATTTCTTAGACACATTAATGAGAGTTTTTACCTCACGGGCAACGTACTCTTTGATTGTAATTGTTCACGCTACCCTTTCTTCCTTATCCAACTCAGACCGCCATGAAGACCTTCCAGCCATGACTCATCTCGGAAGAGTTTGCTGTCTAGACATCTTTGTCTTTTCCAGCACCCTGCCCATCAGTTCCCAACTATCAACACAAATGTCCTATCCTGCTGCTACCAATATACTCTGCCTGATGCTGCTCCCATTACTGTACCTGCAGTATTGCACAGTTCCCCCGAAATACTGTACTTCAGAAATAAATAATAGTGTCACACAGATAGTGAACCCCAAAATAAAAGTACCAGACATATAGTGCCCCTGAAAACAATAGTGTCAGATAGATTGTGACCCAGACAGTAATAATGCTCGAGACGGTAAGGGTATGTTCACACGGCCTATTTACGGACGTAAATCGGGCGTTTTTGCCCCGAATTACGCCCGAAAATAGCGCCTCAATAGCGCTGACAAACATCTGCCCATTGAAAGCAATGGGCAGACGTTTGTCTGTTCACACGAGGCGTATATTTACGCGCCGCTGTCAAATGACGGCGCGTAAATAGACGCCCGCGTAGAAGAAGTGACCTGTCACTTCTTTGGCCGTAATTGGAGCCGCTATTCATTGACTCCAATGAATAGCAGCGCTAATTACGGCCGTAATTGACGCGGCGTTCAAGCGCCTGCACATGCCGGTACGGCTGAAATTACGGGGATGTTTTCAGGCTGAAACATCCCCGTAATTTCAGCCGTTACGGACCCCCGCCGTGTGAACATACCCTAACACTGCACTACTTGGTTTCTCACACAGGAAAAGTGCCACCCTTTGTGCTGTACTCCGTAATAGTGCCTCTATTAAGCCTTACACTGTAATAGTTTTACTTTTCATGCCCCACACAGTAATAGTGTCCCCTTTGTTCCTCCACACAGTTATAATGACCCCTTTTGTGCCCCCACACAGAAATAATGCTCTTTGTGCTCCACACAACAGTAACATAATGGCACCACACACGCAGGCCGCTGTCAGTACAGGATCTCAGGGGTCTGGTGCAGGAGTAGTGACTGCATTGTGCAGCCTACGCTAACCCACTAATGTTCTGTGCTGTCAGTAGCCTGGCACAGTTGAGGCAATGCAGTGATGTCATTGCACCGCCTGCTGCTAAAAGCCTGCAGATAATGGTGTGGCAGGGAGCCGATGGTTTTCTGCTCCACCATTGGTTTCAACTGTATCTGCATACTAAGGAAGTGGATACAGTTGAATGTGGTACTGCCAGCCGGGGGCTTGTAACAGGTGGGAGAGTGTTTAGGATGGTTACTGTCCTGCAGAGGAAATTGCACAGCAAGAACTTCAGACGACACAGGTATAAAATGCTGAACAGAACTTTACTCCAACAGAGGCACAAACCTCATAGTTACAATAATTGGTACATAATCTTGACGGTTTCACTAATAAATAGGCACTATACTTATCGGTTTCTGATACAACCGGTGGGAACGGGACACTGTGTTGGCTTTTGGTTCAGGGATCTTTGTTCTCATAAGTAGTGCTGAGCTGGTGATATGCCATTCAGCCTAGCAATATAAAGTCTTTTTAGTGGATCATTCACTTTGTAGCTTGCGCCCTACCTGGTAATTTCAACTGCCAGCTCTTGCCCTGCCCGGCTAAACAATCTAACAGCTCTCCCCCTGTCCGGCTATACAATCTGGCAGCTCTCGTCCTGCCCGGCTATCCAAAAGCGGCTCACGCCCCACTTGGCAAATCCACCCATTCTGTACTGACTTCATTCTCTCTCTACTGATTTTCTAAACACGCATCACTCTTTCTGTCTCTCCCTCCATCGCTTACCAACTATCACTATCCCAAAAATTTGTTATTATTATTTTTTTTTAAAGACTAAGCTCCTCCCATTTTTTTAAAGAGCCCACACACCACAACTGACCTCTGATTCTAATCTGTCTTCACAGAGTCCCGTCTGTACAAAATATATAGTGCTATGGATAATAATATGTTCTCCTAATGCAAATACAGTTGCATTACATAACATTTCATTAGGTGCTTAACATATATACAGAAGTGGTTTTGGGGCACACCCTACAGGCTCAGCGCAGATACACAGTTTGCTTTTAGGTTAAAGTGGCCCTAAAGCCTCTTCATGTAACAAGGTAGTTACTGAAGCTTGTCACCCACATCTCATTTAATCAATTCCAGTATTATATAATTAATAAATCACTAATTTGACCACCTATATATCTCCACCAAGCTTCATTTATTTGCAGATGTAAAATATTCTCCTGCAAAAATATTTTTATTTTATTTATTGGCGTTCTTATTATTTGCAATCTTGTCGCTGGGGGTTGGACCAGTGGATAGGTGATGAATGTTTTAGGCTAGAAAACCTCTTTACGTTTCAAAGATTAATTAAAATGTCTGCTTTTTGAAAGCATATTGTTTTTAGATCCAAAATTCTGTGTAAAACATAATATTCTGTTTGTCTGCAGATGCCACTGGGGGGAGCTTCAGAGGCGTAACTGAAAGTTCCATGGCTCCAATATAAAATCTGTAAAAGGGACCCCCCAATTATCATGTGCAATTTACAATACTGGTGTCTTCTTATGTAGTAGAGGGGCCTTTGGGTCAGACACCGGGGCACAAGTTCAACTTTTTAATTAATTTTTTTGTTTGACATAGCTGTATAAGGCATTGTATTTGCAGGACAGGTAGTGCTTTATGTAGGTGCCATGTTTTGGTACATATACATTAGCGTTTTATTTACGGATGTGTCCACACTTTCCTTTGCTTAAAATTGGTTAAGGACTCCTATTTCTCATAGCAAATTCAGTACAATATTGCGAAATGCTAGTAAAACCCTTGACAGTCAGCAAACCACAGCACAACCACTGGGTGGCCACACATAAAGACATATAGCATAGACATCTCATCTCAGAATATGTTGCGATATGAGAAAAGGTAAGGAAAAACACATCTGTATATTAATTTTTATTTTGGCTTTATGTAGGTGCCATGTTTTGGTACATATACATTAGCGTTTTATTTACGGATGTGTCCACACTTTCCTTTGCTTAAAATTGATTAAGGACTCCTATTTCTCATAGCAAATTCAGTACAATATTGCGAAATGCTAGTAAAACCCTTGACAGTCAGCAAACCACAGCACAACCACTGGGTGGCCACACATAAAGACATATAGCATAGACATCTCATCTCAGAATATGTTGCGATATGAGAAAAGGTAAGGAAAAACACATCTGTATATTAATTTTTATTTTGGCAAAAATGTTATTTTTATTTATGTTATGTTTTTACGGCATACACTGATCATTATAAGTGATGCTATATATTTATTGTACAAGCTGTAGCGTAGATATACTATGATAGCCAGGCACCCGACATTTAGCTACCTGATCGCTCGGCAGCCAGTTAAACCTGCAGCGTCGATATAGCATGGCGCAGCTTTTAAGGACCTGGACCGCCCACTGTATAAATACCATGGATGGTTGGGAACCAGTTAAAGATAATGAATGAAGCTTTTATTTATAAACCAAAATATTTTAATGTAAGCACAACTAGAAATAAGGATGAATATTTTAAAATCTTATTACGTTCCGTTGATCTTAAATAAGGCCTTACAAATGCATTATTTAATACAAACGCATTAACCCGAGAGTGCAATATCATGATATCTACTCAGCAGTTTCTTAATAGGTATAAATTTCCAGTCAGAAAAATAAAGAATGACTGTCTCTTTAACTAATAACATGTCATGTCTTTAATCATGCTGATTTTGAATTATTCAGTCACTGTGGAAGTTGCTAGTTGAGAATCTATAGCTCTGGTTCTCGCTGGGGGAAGTTTATTATTAGTGAGTCTGACAGCGGAGAGCCTTGGCAGGTTAATTGCTGCAGCAAGACTAGCTGGGAGTTTGCTGTTGATATATGGTGACTAAAGGGAGAAAAAGAGATTGACTATGCCTGTTACAGCACAAATATCTTCATGCGCCTCAGGTTTCTTACAAAGATATGGGAAATAAATGCTTGCTGTTCATTTTCTGTCTACACAATACAAATAGCCCAGGGCTGAACACGGCAGCATCCACGGCAAGAAGACTGAAAAAAAAAAAAACGAGGCATACTAACAAATTAACATTATTACGAACATCCTCGCCTGAAAGTGCTGAAAATCAATTTCAATATATTTTGCATTTTAATAAGTTTATGGAATACATGGCTGACTGGCATGATTTTTATTATATTTGCAGTCCAGCACTAAAGCAAAAAAATCTGTGAAATATATTTAAATCATGAGAATACAATTATAGGTTAAAGGGGGAAGAATACACATTAACTTCAATAACATAACAATTTGACAACTATAAATATAGGTTTACATAATTCGTAAAAAAAGAAAAACCCCCAAAAAATAAAAAAGACTCCAAAGACTTAGGGCACATTTAGATGTGGCGGAATTGCTGTGGAATTCCGCTGCGGACAGTCCACAGTGGAATTCTCCAGCGGCCGTTTTTTACATTTGTTTCAATACATTTTTAGGCAAGTTAGTTCAGACGTTGCAGAAAACTCTGCTGCGGACCATAGGCTGCGGTGCAGAATTTTCAGTCAGCAGCATGCACTGTCTGTTGCGGAGAAGAAGCGGAATTTCACTGCGGATTTCAGCCTTTGCAATGCAAAGACTGAAATCTGTGGCAAGTCCGCTGTGTTTTCTGCAATGTCTGAATTACCTGTCAAATATGCAAATGTTGGTGCAGATTCGTTGTGTAATTACCCCAAATCTGCACCAACATTTGCAGCGGAAAAATTCTGCCACGTCTGAACGTGCCCTTACATTTAAAAAAAAACAAAAAACTATAGCTATCAAATATCATGGGGACCATGAAGTAAAAGCCGCCATCAAGTCTAATTTTGGGTCGTTGTCTTACTTGAAAGTTAATGTTTTGCAAAATCCACGTTTTCCTGCAGACTGCTTTAGCCATATTACCCTTCACATTTACAAGCCTACCAGCGTTTGCCGTAGAGGAGCAACCCACACCATGTTGTTGTCACTGACACGCATTACCTTGAGGACGATGTGTTTATAATAAAAAACAAGATGTAGTATTTTGCTTATGCCAAATAATATTTGGTCCCTTTTACAGCCAAATGGTTGATTTTTGTCTTTCTAGGAAATAGAAATCTTTTCAATTTGATTTAAAAATATTCTTAGGCCTCATACCCACATCCTTGTCCTTATATAAGCCATAAAAAACAGATCTGCAAAACACGGACCGTACATGGATGGCTTCCGTCAGCAGTTAATTTTTTTTAACGGACCATAGAATACAATGGGCGAGACAGATCCACAAAAAACGGATAGGCATAGGACCTGTTCTGAGTTTTGCGGATGGGGCAAACAGATCCGCAAAAACAAACAGATGTGGGTATGGCCCCATAAGTGGGTCAGTGGGCTATCAGTTAAAAAAATAAATAGCACACTGTAGAAAATAACTGATATGTGCCTGACCCCTTAGGGCATGCCCAGACGTGGCGGAGTTCTTCCGCCACTGTCCGCATCAATGCCGCACAGAATGTGCGTTGCAGATTCTGTTGCGGCTTTGCCTAAAATTGCCATTAAGTTGATGCGGACTAGCCGTTGCGTATTGAGGGGAAAAGGGCTTCCCTTCTCTCTATCAGTGCAGGATAGAGAGAAGGGACAGCCCTTTCCCTAGTAAAAGTAAAAAGAAATTCATACTTACCCGGCCATTGCCTTGGTGACGCGTCCCTCTCTTGACATCCAGCCTGACCTCCCTGGATGACGCGGCAGTCCATGTGACCGCTGCAGCCTGTGATTGGCTGCAGCCGTCACTTGGACTGAAACGTCATCCTCGGAGGCCGGACTGGAGGAAAAAGCAGGGAGTTCTCGGTAAGTATAAACTTCTATTTTATTTACAGGTTGATGTATATTGTGATCGGAAGTCACTGTCCAGGGTGCTGAAACAGTTACTGCCGATCGCTTAACTCTTTCAGAACCCTGGACAGTGGCTATTTACTGACATCGCCTAGCATCGCTCCCGTAATTACGGGTGCACACACGTAGTCACCCATAATTACGGGAGCCCCATTGACTTCCTCAGTCTGGCTGTAGACCTAGAAATACATAGGTCCAGCCAGAATGAAGAAATGTCATGTTAGTAAAACCAATACGCTCCGCAGCACACATAACATCTGCGGACTTCATTGCGGAATTTTGACTCTCCATTGAAGTCAATGGAGAAATTCCGCAATGAGTCCGCAACAAGTCCGCTACACGTCCGCAACAACCATTGTATGCTGCGGACACCAAATTCCACACCGCAGCCTATGCTACGCAGCGGAATTGTCCGCAATGTGTAAATGAACTCAACCACAAAGCTGTGGAAGGCAATGGAGAAACGTGTATGCTGCGGATTTCCGCTGCGGACTGTCCGCAGCAGAATTCCAGAGCAATTCCGCCACGTCTGGTCATGCCCTTAAGTAATTCTGAAAGTCAAGCGTGGCCTGGGAATATGCCTGTATCTCCCCTGCTGTGTGAGTAAAGCAACAGGGTAGTTTACAAAAAAAATTGTGATGGCTTTATTTCAATGCTCTAAGTCTCTGAATCAATATAACCCAATGTGTTTGTAAGAGACTCAGAGACTTTGCAATTCTTAAACTGATGTAGTCGACTATCCATACTGTGTATTCTTCAAGCATAAAGCAGACTCTGTTGATACAATCTGTTGTTGCATTCCAAAAGAGTTGAGGGTGTACAAACCCAAACATGCTGGAGACTGTCACAGCACCTTAAACAGGGGAATATATAAGACCGTAGAATACAATCTCCAATATATGCTATTTCATATAGCATGGTAGACCAGCCCATTCTGGGAAAGTTAGCGGTGGGTTTCTACAACTCCCTGCAGAGGCCTCCTTCTTAACCCTTTCAGGACCAAGGGTCATCGATACCTCAATGACCAGCCCCATTTTTTCAAATCTGACATGTATCACTTTATGTGGTAATAACTCTGGAATGCTTTTGCCTATCCAAGCGATTCAGAGATTGTTTTCTCGTGACATATTGTACTTTATGTTAGTGGAAAAATTTGGTCAATAAATTCATAGCTTATTTGTGAGAAACACCAAAATTTTAAGAAAATTTGCAAAGATTATAATTTTTCTAATTTTAAATTTAATCTACTTGTAAAACAGATAGTAATACCACACAAAATTGTTGCTAATTAACATCCCCCATATGGCTACTTTATATTTGCATTGTTTTTTGAACATTATTTTATTTTTCTAGGACGTTACAAGGCTTAGAACTTTAGCAGCAATTTCTCACATTTTCAAAAAAATTTAAAAAGTTCAGTTTTGAAGTGGCTTTGAGGGCCTTATGTACTAGATAGACCCCACAAATCACCCGATTTTAAAAACTGCACCCCTCAAAGTATTCAAAACAGCATTCAGAAAGTTTATTAATCCTTTAGGTGCTTCACAGGAATTAATGCAAAGTAGAGGTGAAATTTACAAATTACATTTTTTTTGCCAAAATTCATATGTAATACATTTTTTTCTGAAACACAGAAGGTTTCACACAAGAAATGCAACTCAATATTTATTGCCCAGATTCTGCAGTTTTTAGAAATATCCCACATGTGGCTCTAGTGTACTAATGGACTGAAACGCAGGCCTCACAAGCAATGGAGCACCTAGAGGATTTTGGGGTCTCCTTTTTAGAATATCTTTTAGGCACCATGTCAGGTTTGAAGAGGTCTTGTGGTGCCAAAACAGTGGAATTTCCCCAAAGGTGGTTTTGGAAATGACACACTTCAAGGAATTTATCTAGGGGTATAGTTAGCATCTTGACCCGACAGGTCTTTTGCTTTATTTATTGTAATATGTCTGTGAAAATGAAAATCTACTTTTTCTGTGAAAAAATATTAAAAAATGTCATTTTTACAAGGAATAAATAATAAAAAGCACCGCAAAACTTGTAAAGCTATTTCTCACGATTAGGAAAATATATATACCCCATATGTGGTAATAAACTGCTTTTTGGACTCACGGCAGGGCTCAGAAGTGAAGGAGCGCCATTTGGCTTTTGGAGCACAGATTTTGCTTGGTAATAGTTCTGTTTGGGGTTTTGCTGGTATTTCAGTTTATAATGTGGTGGCATATGTAATCTGTGCGGAGTACATCAGGGCATAATAAGAGGGTATAATCATGCGGTAAATATATAATAATTCATAGATATGTGGCCGGTGTCGCACTGATAAATGGTGCCCGATCTTATCCGTTTTTGGATACTCTGCACAATTTCTGTCGCTATATTTTGAGCGGCAGAATTATTTTTCATTTTTTTTCTCCGCCGTGCGAGGGCCTATTTGTTACGTTACAATCTGTAGTTTTCTTTGGTACCATTTTAGGGTACATGTGATTTTTTTGATCACTTTTTATTCGATTTTTTGGCAAGCAAAGTGACAAAAAAAACCATACATTTTCACAATCTTTTTTGTCCTTTTCTTTACAGTAATCACTGTGCGCTATAAATGACATTTTACTTTATTCTGCAGGTCGGTATGATTACGGCGATACCAGATGTATATAGTTTTTTATGTTTTGTGGCGTTTGCGCAATAAAATCACTTTTCTATCAAATTATTTATTTTCTGTGTCACCATATTCTGAGAGCCATAATTTTTTTTATTTTTCAGTCAAAAAAGCTGTGTAAGGGCTTGTTTTTTGCGGGACGGGTTGTAGTTTTTATTGGTATTATTTTGTGGTACATGCAAATTTTTGATCACTTTTTATTCTATATTTTGTGAGCGGTGATGACAAAAAAAATAGTGATGATAGTATTTTCTTTAAACTATTTTTTGCGGTGTTTACCGTGCGGGAAAAATAATATTATAGTTTTATAGTTGGGGTCGTTACGAACGCGGTGATACCAAATATGTGTACTTTTTTAACGTTTTCTTTTTTTCCTATACTAAAAGACTTATTATAGGAAAAAAAGCATTTTAATGTTTTTGTAACTTATAACTTGTTTTTACACTTTTATAAAACATTATTTATTACTTTTTTTTTACTTGTTCTACTTGTTTACTTGTTCTACCACTACTAGGTAGTGTAACGTGTTATAAACTGTCAGTGCGATGTTGACAGTCACACTGACAGGAAGCCTATGAGGACCAGCTGGTCCTCATAGGCTTCCGTGAATGGCAGACCGGATGCCGCTGTATGGCCTCTGGTTTTGCCATGCAACCGACGGCAGCACCCGCAATCGGTCCCCGGGAAAGTTTGTTGTACCAACAAACTTTCCAGTTTGTTGCTACAATAAACTTTCCCTGCGATCACATGATCGGTCATGTCTCTGGGACCAGAGGCAGGGGTTGACAGCGCGATCCGGGTGTCAGCACTACTCTGAGACACCCGGGTCACGCTTTTAACACCCACTGTGAATTCACGTCGGCGCTGCACAGAGCCCAGCAAGAGCTGACGTGAATTTACTGTGGGCGGTCAGGAAGCGGTTAATACCGGTGATCATATTCTCTGTAGCCGAACTAATCTCGGCTGTCAGAGAACAGGTTGCTGGGGTGCCGCAGACAATAACCCAGCCGGCGTCCGAGCACTTTTCACAGCGCTATGCCAGCTGGAACAGAGATCTGTACATACACTTCCTGGCAGCACGGGGTATGTGCGAAAAGGACGTTTATGTACAGATTGTCGGCATGAAAGGGATAAACCATAACTATGTCAAGAAAACAAGTGGGCATTCTGCCCTCAGCTTCTTGCTAGTATTCTGTGAGAGGTAACAAGTAGGAACACCAAAGTTATGACTGATACCCACATTAATGTTGGCCCGTGCTTTACTGTGGAAAAACACATAAATGTCTCATTTATACTAAAAGTGTGATTTAAATATATCCCATTCATCAGTTTTTTGTGTTTCGACCATGTATCATGCTTATTGAGTTGAACCCTTCGCCATATCCACGCCTGCATAATAAATTATCTAGAAACACCCACCTATTGTGTCTGAGAACTCAGTGTAATGGTACCAGAGAGCCGTTGAGGCTAGGTGTTTTGGGATAATGAGATTTGGAAGAAAGTAGCTTTTTTTTATTATATTATTCTATATTTAACTAGAACACAGATATACCTGTATATTATTTATTTTGGGTCTTCTCTGATGGGGAAAAAGGCCAAAGACTCATATATGTAAATATACATATAAATAAATGCCCAGTATATCCTTGTTTCTTGTCTCATCAGTGCGGGGCCTGATGAGTTCTGTGAATAGAGGATAACTCTGGTGAACCTTTGCTTAGACTAAATCCCACAGTCCTCCTGAAATAGTAAGTTTCATAATTTCAGTGTCTCCACAGAAAAGTTCTGATCTATGTTTCAAAAGAAATCTACAATTTATAGCTGCAGTAAGAATTCACAGCAAGGAGAAATTGAAAAATGTAGATTTATTGTCTTATTTTTATAGCTTTCTGCTATAAGGCTACCTCAGTCATAAAAAAAACTCCCAGATGCATAGCTCAGAACATCATACAAGCACATTATCACAATCTCTTTGCAATAACATTCCTTGGTTCCAAAGGGGCATAGACAGTGAAGCATATAATGGATGGGTCATAAAACCAAGTTAACAATATCCTTTTCTGCGATGAGATTACTTGAAAAATAACTTAACGTTTGTTTTGTAAAGCAGAAGGATCACCCTTAGACGTGGCTTCAAAACATGATAAATCTGATAGATGTTGTACATAACCAGTAACACAATAGCTGTATCAATTTTTTGTCAGGCAATTTAACTTCATGCCGGGCTAATTCAATTTTGCAACTGTTTTATTAAGTCCTGAGAAAACCAAATCTTCATCGTCTAGTAAATCACAGATTTCACAACAAATTTTAGAAGCAAAGGCCTTTTGTTTTGTAATTTTGATATATTAAATATCCAGAAAAGTATTTGCTGGGTCATAAATCTAAAGTGATAAAATAAATCATATTGCTGAGCAATAATAAATATTTTATTGCCGTTTTATGAGCTTTTGTTTTATATTTCTATTCACATATTATTGGTAACTTTACAAACGTATAGAAGCTGCATCATAACAAATACCAAGTAATAGAATTTATGATTTATATGTCAAAATAAAAACACAAAGCAAACATGTCTTCCTTTGTTAATGATAGGCCTGTAGTTATTGCATTTTATTTCACAGGGAAATGATTGTGCCAAACTAGTGGAAAGCAATTTAATAAATAATTTTTATTTCTATTCCACTTGTTTTGTTGTTATGTTTACAGTTATAACATTACATGCATAAACTATATTCATTTAAAAATAAAATTGATATATTAAATACACTATTAGCAATGTCTGGTCTAACACTCAGTTAGTAACAATTAAAGTGGTATTCCAGCTTGTGTATGTGACGGCATATGGTTAGAATATGCCTTCACTTGCTGATCGGTGGTAATCGGTGCCATTCAGCTGCTGTGCAGGTACCCTGACTGGAATACCCACTGGAGATTTATATAAATAAGTACTTTTGCACGTGTTCAAATTACTGTTCTGTGCAAGGACGGGATCCCATCCTATAAGATCAAGAAAGGTTTTCCTGATCGCATCTCATCATGGACAATAAATACACAGTTCCTGTACAGAAGTCGTAAAGTGCCTAGAACCTAAGAATAAGTACTGGTAGCGCTCAAGCTAATTAACTTGTTAAAGGGTTTGTCCACTACTGAACAACTGATGACCTATCCACCGGATAGCAAAAAACTTGAGGACAGCATCCGTATGGCTTGATAAAGACTCCTGCGGAGTCGAAACGTAGCACTTTGTTATTGGGATGTGTTAATAAAACACTTTTACACCTTTGCCATACGGATGCTGTCCTCAAGTTTTTTTGCATCAATTGATTGTCCAGAAGGGATCTCTGGACTTTGAATTTGCATCCTGCCGTAATCGAGTGGAGATATTCCAACCAAGTGAGTGCTGTGGATGACCAGTTTACCACTATCCACCGGATAGGTCATCAGTATATCATCGGACTCCGCACCATTAAGACACTTCGGCTGCCTTCGGGCACCAAATGTTATGGTCCATTATGCGATGTACAGAGCCGGAAGCAGTTGGCTCCGTACATAGCATAGCAGCCATGCTGCCAAACTGCAGCTCTGCTCCTGTTCACTTGAATAGAAGCAGAGCTGCAGTGCTGCAGCTTGGCCGCTATATAGTGGCCAGAACTAACTGCTTCCGGCATGTACATCCGGTGCTCGGAGGCAGCCAGAGAAACTTAACGGTGCGGGGTCCAGGTGTTCAGACCCCCACAGATCATGTACTGATGACCTATACGTTTGATAGGTCATCAGTTGTCCAGTAGTGGACAACCCCTTTAATCACTTGCTGACCACTCAACATCTACAAGCGTTAGGCTTGTTCGCATATAACGCTACATGGTCATTCTTATATAGTGCCATATAATTTGCAGATGTCAGAGCTGGCTGTTGGAGACAGTTGAACTCCATAGAAAGAAGGTTTAAACAATTTATGACTGTGTCTGCTTTCTAGATCACTAAATGCCCACAACAAGTTAATCGACAATGCCACTTGCTGTATTAGTCCCAGCGATCATGTGAAAATAACATTTGTAATGTAAGTCATTACTGTGTGAGGCACAAAGGGGTGCACTATTACTGTGTAGGGCCACTCATAGCAGCAAGATGGTAAGATTGTATACAGAGACGAGTTGTGGCCAGGAGAAAATGATATGGCGGTCTGGGCCCAGATAGAGAAGAAAAGAGACTTTGAATGACTTCAATCTGAGAAGACATCACCTATGAGTCACTGGTTGTAACTGTACTGTATTGACTTTTCAATGTGAAGAACTGGTATCTGACAATTATTTGGTGACTGCAGAATTTATGCCTATACTATCATGCATTAGGAAAGTCTTTAGATCCTTCAATTTTTTTCATATTATGTTATGTTGAGGCCTTGTGCTAAAATAAAATAAAAAAAATCACGTTTTTCCCCATCATTCTGTACTCAATACCCCATAATGACAAAGTGAAAAGAGAATGTTAGTAATCTTTGCTAATTTATTTTATTTTAGCACAAGGCCTCAACATAACAAAATGTGAAAAAATTTGAAGGGTACTGATTCCCTTTAGAATACAATTTAAACGTAATGCATTCACTCACAGAGCCCACCACAGTGCTGCACTTCCTTACATCCACTCCCTCATCTCTGTCTCCCACCCTACCAGTGAACAACATTCTTCCAAAAAATCTAAGACCAACATCCTCAATAATCCAAACATCCCACTCCCATCTCCAAGACTTCCATCAAGCTGCACCAGTCTTCTGGAATGTGCTACCTTGGACAATCACATTAATTCACCACATTCACAGTTTTTAGCGTGCCCTGAAAACTCATCTTTTTAGACAGGTCTATAACATTCCCTAATGACTCCTTTCTTTTACACCACCCATTACATTAGCCTTCAGAACCTGTTCCCTTCATGCAAGAGAATCCCCCACACTCCTTGCACCCCAATGCTCTTCATATCTGTGCATACACATTTACTGGCTGGTTACTGGCTCATGCAGCTTTAGGGCAGATTTACACGAACGTGTAATACGTGTTTTTCACGGGCGTCGCACGTGTAGTGTCCCAGTACACTCCCTACTTCCATAATAGGAGTAGTTGTCGTATGGTAGTAGGTTTGTCACAATGTAATAGTACTGTGTCAGTATGCCTCTGTATATCATGTATTTCCTGTGCATACACTGTGTATATTATCATTTGCTGCCATCTATGGTTGATGCACTGTAAGTGCATGTGAGTGTAGGATTTCAATTACTGCTGAGTCATAACCAATTTTCCCTCCAGAAACGTCTAGTATTCTGTGGGTGGAGACTGTAGCCCAGCCTACCTCTTAGTAGAGGGCAGGAAAACCAGTACAGACGAATGGCAGGGAATCTACAACTACCTACCTGCCACGCCTAGGAGCTGCATGGTGAATCTCACAGCCCATGCAAAGCACAGATATTCCTAGAACCCTTCACCAGTCCATACAGAGGGGATAACATATAAATTTCTACTGCCTCCGAGAAGGAGAGAATCTTATCTGCCAGAAAGGAGCAGTTTCAAGAGGAGCCTTTCTGCAATCCTGGACCTTAAAGTAGGGCTCCGGTCAAGTCCAGTGCTCCGTGGTTTCCAAGCCACGTGTCTTAGGTCCGCGTCCGGCTGTCGAACACCGCGGCCCAGTAACCGTGAGTAACTACATTTCCCTCAAGTTAGTCACCCGCCGGGAGCCACCGGTGCAGATCCCTTCTGTAGCCATAATAAGGACTGTCTCTCCCCCAAAACCATAAACTGCATAATCTGAGGAAAGTACTGTGTCAGCATCACTCCTCACAAGCATATCCCTGCAAGTCAGCTAACAAGGGGTCCTCCTCACATGCACACTCCAATATACTTGTAATGAGAGACTGCATTGCTGTGAATTATTGCTGCACTTTATGGAAGTTCTCCTCAGTAAAGAGACTTTTGGTTAGGAGAGAACTGTCTGATTTTGCTTTCCATTTTTTGACAATTGACTTTGTGCGTGTCCTAAGAGAGGTGCCCAGGGTAGGACCCCACTTCCGCGACCGTGACATCACTAATAAACCAGCCATTAGGGGGACTACTACCCCCATCAGGTCCTCTCATAACATCTGCATCCTCTGGGATACCACAAGTCGATTTCTGGCGTCACGAACAGGATGCACCTCAGTGTGCCTGCTACATAGACTTTTGCAAGTGTCATTAACCCTTATTTGCCAGTAATATCTGGATTGAACTGTTTACTGTGTTTGGCTGCTGCTGTCAAGCATCTTCACCTGCCCTCCAGCAGTGAGTCCAGCTGCAGAGTGTGCATCAGCTACAGTGATGAGTGCTCATCATAAAGAGGGGGAGCACTTCTGTCAGGTGTGCAGTCATCAGAGACTGAGCTATTACTTGCTGCACCCCCCATTCTTAAAGAGACAGTAACCTCATTGTTGCATCCAAGCCGTTCTTAAAGAGACAGTAATCTCATTTTTGCATCCCAGCTTTCCTTAAAGGGACAGTGTCACTTATCTTCACAGTGGTGCTCAACAACATGTTTGACCCTAGCAACAGTGACCAACCTGGCACCAGCGCTATTCCACCACCCGCAGCCTGTGGCACTCCCTTCAGTATGCCGTTTTATCTGGGATCACCATTGATTACCACGCTACAAAGGGGAGCCGCACACCCTCAGGGACTTTGGGGAGAAAATGACTGCTTTATTCAAGTTTTATCCTCTCTCTGCAAAACAGCAGGTGCAATTGCTCCTGGGCCAGCTTGAGGGTGCTGCTGCCAGGGAATCCCAGTCCTGGCCCCCATCTGACAAAAAGACTGTCGACCAGATCCTAGACAAGTTGCAGAACGACTTTGAGACCCAGTCCATCACCGCGGTCATGATGAGATTCTTTGCAAGGCGACAAAAGCCAGGTGAGCCTCTCAGGGACTATGCCTTAGCCCTCCAGGAGACTTTCAAAGCTGTGCTGCAAGTGGACCTGCATGATGCCGCGAAAGCTGATAAAATCCCTTGTGAACGCTTCATAGCAGGTTCCCAGCTGCTACAGACTCATCTCTGCATGCTTGCAGCCCAACATCCTGGCATCACCTTTCCCGACTTCAAGACCTTAGCCATCCAAGTCCTGGGCACAGATCAGTCACCAGGGGGCACTCATCCCTACAGCCTCCTTCCAGAACCTGCTGGTGGTACCCCTTCAACTCGGGTAAGGCCATCACTGGGTACCCCACAAGACACCCAAGCGGCTCAAGCTCTAACCCCAGATGCAGTGACCCAACTGGAGAATCGAGTCGACAGCCTAACACGGAGCCTGGAACAGGTGTGTCAACAGCTCAAGGACCTGACTGCCCAGTCGCCACCGCCCAGCAAACCATCACTGAGCAGGGATCTCTCCCCTGAACCTTGTCCTAACTGTCCAGGTCCTGGGAGGCCACCTCCGGACAGAGCTGCCCGCCGTGAGAGACCCATCTGTCAGCACTGCCGTAAATATGGACATACCAAGGCCCAGTGCTATCAGTTAAACGGGCTACCCCCGAGGCAGAGGGCCGCCCCTCGGGAGGAAAACAAGCAGGTCCAAACAAGTCATCAATGTGGGTGCCAAGGTACATCTCGCCCTGCCCACACATAACCGTTCTGCTGAACGGTGTCCCATTTGAAGCTCTTGTGGACACTGGTTCTCAGGTAACAACCCTACAAAACCGGGCTTATCTCCAACATTGAGACTTATGTGACTTAATTAAACCCCCTGATACTTGGTTAAATGTTGTTGCTAGCAATGGTCAGCCCATCACCCACCAAGGCTACTGGGAGCCCAATATTCAGATTAGTGACTGTAAATTGTCTCGTCAGGGTGTCATTGTAACAGATGTAGATGATCCAGGTTTTGTGGTGTTAGGCATGAATGTCATAGGAAATTGTTTTGCTGAAGTGCTAGATGCTTTGCAGTTTTCTCTTCCCACAGCTTCAGCAACAGAACAGAGGGTAATCCAGCATGCCATCCGGGTGCTCACTGCTCAGCAGAAGTTCGCCAACAGCAGAGGCGAAATCGGCCGCATCCGCATAAGAGATGCTCGACCAGTGATCTTGCAGCCTGAAACAGAAACCATGCTCTGGTGTCAAACTCGTCCTGACCTGGAGAATCAAGGCTACCAGGCCCTCGTGGAACCCACTGTACTGGATGGAAATCCGCTAGTGAAAGCTGCTCACAGCATTGTGACTGTCTCCAATGGCAGAGTGCCTGTACGTCTGATCAACCTTGGTGACGCTCCTGTTGAACTTCACAAGTTCCATCCTGTGGCTCATTTGCTCCAGCTTGCCCCAGAAGAAGTCCTCACTGGTGAGACGACTGCTCGTCAGCAGACTACTGAAGCCACTCAGGAGAAAAGAAAAGCCTCTAAGGAGCTCTGGTGGACTGAACTTAACGTGGGGAATGCCAACACGCCCGTAGAGCAAATCAATGGAGTCCTGAACGTTGCCAAGAGGTGCCACCAAGCTTTCAGTAAGCATCCTCTGGACTTTGGCAAGACTACTCTGATCCAGCATACCATTCTAACAGGCGACCACCCTCCAATTAAGGAGCGACATTGACCCATACCACCTGCGATGTACCAGCCAGTCAAGAAGCTTCTTCAGGACATGAAGGATACTGACGTTATCCGGGAAAGTCAAAGCCCATGGGCTGCACCCTTGGTCTTCGTCAAAAAGAAAGACGGCTCTATCCGCTTCTGCGTGGACTACAGGAAGATTAACAGCATCACCCATAAGGATGCATATCCTCTGCCATGCATTGAGGAATCCTTAACTGCCTTGGGCTCTGCCGCCTACTTCTCTACCTTGGACTTGACCAGTGGGTACTGGCAGGTACCGATGGAGCATGAAGATCGGGAGAAGACCGCCTTTACCACACCTATGGGGCTCTTCGAGTTTAACAGCATTCCCTTTGGGCTCTGCAACACGCCTGCCGCTTTCCAACGACTAATGGAGAGATGCTTGGGCCACGAAAACTTCCAGAGCGTTCTCCTATACTTAGATGACATCATCGTTTACTCAAGGACATATCAAGAGCACCTGCACCACCTGTCGGAAGTCTTTCAAGTTCTCATCCAGCATGTGTAATGACGGGGGTGGGGAGACAGACAAGTGAGCCCTAATCTACCCGCCACTCAGTCCCTGCCTACTTGCAACGACCCGCCCTAGGCGACGGGGTACAACTGGGCGACGGTCCCTACGCTCAATAGGTGCACGACAGACAAACAGACAAGGGTACACAGAGCTAGGGGGAGAAAGGGGCAGTTGCCCACGGCAACACCGTGAGCAACAAGAGAAGTGAACAAGCCGAGTCAAACCAGGAGAGTACGAGGTGCCAAACGCAGAGCAGGAGAGTAGTGAACAAGCCGAGTCAAACCAGGAGTGTACGAGGTACCAAACGCAGAGCAGGAGAGTAGTCAGCAAGCCGGGGTCAATATGAAGCAAGGACAATGGTACAAGAAGCTGCAGCAGGGCCAGGAAACCAAACGAGAAGAATCACAAGCAAAGGAGGAACAGGAAAGGCAGGTATAAATAGACAGAGGGTGGGAGCTAGCTCCGTCTGGCCAGGCTGTGATAGGTTTTCCCACTCCTAAGCCTGCCACCCTGAGTGGTGGAAGATGGAGTCAGTCTCACAGACATAGAAGCAGGTGGAGACTGATTATCTATGGGCGTTAACCCCGAAGCTGTGCCTGGCAGATCCTTTACAGCATGGCTTAAAGCTCAAGCCCTCCAAGTGTGACCTGCTCAAACCGCAAGTGAAATACCTCGGACACGTGGTCAGTGCAGAAGGTGTACAACTTGACCCGGAGAAGATAGCCGTGGTACAAAATTACCGTCAAGGAAGTAAGAAGCTTTCTAGGTTTTGCAGGCTAATACTGCCGGTTCATACCTCATTTCGCTCAAGTGGCTGAACCACTGACCGAACTGTTAAGGGGATGTCCCAGAGAGCAGTACAATGACAAGATTCCCATTGATTGGACAGAACGTCAAGAGAAGGCGTTTCAAACCTTAAAGGACTTGCTCACCTAACCACCTATTCTGGGTTATCCAGATTACAGCCAGCTATTCAAACTATAAACGGATGCAAGTAATCAAGGTCTGGGTGCTGTGCTATCCCAAGTACAGGACAGTAAAGAACGTGTGATAGCCTACGCCAGTAGAAGCCTCAGAGGTGCTGAGAAAAATGACAAGAACTACAGCTCATTCAAGCTTGAACTCCTTGCTATCGTCTGGGCTGTAACGGAGAAATACAAGGACTATCTGGCGGCTACACCTTTCACTATCCACACAGACAACAATCCCCTAGCACATCTGAATACCGCAAGGCTGGGAGCTATTGAACAAAGATGGGCTTCAAGACTGGCTAATTACAAGTTTACGGTAAAATAACGAAGTGGCAAATCAAATATTAACGCAGACGCGTTATCTAGACTACCCACTGGAGAAGAACCACCTCAAGATGATGAGTGGGAAGAAGTAGAAATGCCACCCTTCTATTCCAGGTTCGCCCAGCAGAATAACATCACTGCTTCAACTGATGGCGAAAATCCTCCCTCAAGTCCTCCATCTGACCTACTGCAAGAGTCTTCAGTGTGGAAAGCCCTCCAGGAGGGGAGCCGAGTACTTGGTGAAATCCAAGACTACCTCGAGAGCGGAAGAGTTCCAACATGACTTCGACGGAGTTACACTGATCCAGAACTCACTCGCTTATGGAGGCAACGCAAGCGCCTGTTTATTCAAGAGGGCCTTCTGCTAAGGAATACCTTAGACCCTGTTACCGGAGATCGACTCCATCAGATTCTCATCCCGGGAAGAGATGCTAGAGTGGTCCTGGAAACATACCACGATCCTTCCGGCCATTTTGGAGTGCAAAAGACCGAAGCTACCATCCGAAGACGATTCTATTGAATTGGTATGCGAGGAGACATCGAGAACTGGTGTCGAGAGTGCCCAGCTTGTGATCTAAACCGAGACGGACGTTGTGAGCAAAAGGCTCTACTCCACCCTATCAAGTCTCACAAACTAGGAGACATTGTTGCCATGGACCATGTGAAGCTGGCCCCAACTCGTTCTGGACACACATATGCACTGACCATTGTGGATCACTATCCTAAATTTGCCATAGCGGTTCCAGTAAAGGACCTATCAGCTAAGACAGCTGCCAAAGTGTTCTGGTCAGAATTCATTTATCATTCTGGGTGTCCCAACCAGCTTCTCACAGACAGAGGATCTGCCTTCGAGTCCCAATTGTTCCAGGAACTCTGCAAATACCATGACTGCAGAAAACTGCGGACAACCGCCTACCATCCTCAGGGAAATGGACTCTGTGAGAGGATCAACCAGATCATAATTGGAATGCTACGAACAGCTTCCTTGGATCGGAAAACTGAATGGCCTGAACTGCTCAAAGAGTTGATGTACACGTACAATAACACCGTACATTGTTCTACAGGCTACACGCCCTTCTACCTGATGTTTTGTCGTCAAGGTCAATTACCGTCCGATCTGGCCTTAGGTATGCAAGTACCAGATTCTATCAATCCTTTGCCTCAAGAAAGTTGGGTACATGAACATCAGAGACGCATGGCTGATGCCAAAGAAATTGTGGACTTCCGCTTGAAAGCTGTTCATCAAAAACAACAGGACGACTATAACCAAAACGCTCATGCAAAGCCCCTACAAAAAGGTGATAAAGTTTGGCTCAAAAATAATCACTGTACAGGAAAATTGGATACAAAATGGGAAGTTGAACCATATACCATTACGGCTATTCCATTCCCAGAATCTGATGTATACCAGATTACCAAAGCAGGAAGAGAACCACAGGTTGTTCACCGGAATCGGCTGAAGCTATGTCTAAAAGAAAGTCCACTATCATCAGAACAACTAGAGTTCCAACCTCTTGTAGTACCTTCAGTTGAAGAGAGTTCTTTACCTGTTACACCAAGAGTGCTTCCAGGACCTCAGGAACTCATCTGGGTTCCTCATCTCATTTTCCCTGGATATAGCAGAAATGAGTCTACTCCAGCTGAAGAAATCATGGAACCAACAGGAGAATTCGGAGATGCTGAACCAACGCCTGAGTCTGAAACTACTTCAGTTAGAAGATCAGAGCGAAGTACCAAAGGCCTGCCACCTGCTCGGTACAAAGACGAAGCTATATTTTTCCAGAGAGTAGGCCCAAATGGCCACCTGCTAACTTGTAAAAATTTATGTCATGTTTACAAGTATCTTGCACTTTATAACATATGTTTTCTTGCACTATACGCCTAACATATCCAGGATTTACCTGTTTACTATACCTTATGCAACTGTTTAAGCCAAGGTACCTAGCCCACAAAGCCAAGCTAATGGGTTTTCATGTAATGTTTAAACCATTGTGCCTGGCTGCAAAGCCATGAACATCTTTCCCCCAGAGAGACTTTCACTACCTATGGACACTTGGTGATGTTATATAGTGCCAGAGAGCCTCTGGGAATCCTTATGTTTGTTGCCCTAATGTTATGGACTAACATGTTTGCCAATAAGTGTTGTTCTTATGGATATTATGCTAATAATGCCTGAAAGGTTCTATCCCTACAGCAGTGCTCTCTGAGTAACCACCCGGTTCCATGCACATGTGCTTCTTCTTGTGTTTCCTCTCCTTCTCTTGTTGTTTCAGGAACCATCCTCCAACTAAGAGGCGCCGAGGACGGCTTTCCTTAAGAGGGGGAGAATTGTAGTGTCCCAGTACACTCCCTACTTCTATAATAGGAGTAGTTGTCGTATGGTAGTAGGTTTGTCACAATGTAATAGTACTGTGTGCCAGTATGCCTCTGTATATAATGTATTTCCTGTGCATACACTGTGTATATTATCATTTGCTGCCATCTATGGTTGACCCACTGTAAGTGCATGTGAGTGTAGGATTTCAATTACTGCTGAGTCATAACCAGTTTTCACTCCAGAAACTTCTAGTATTCTGTGGGCCGAGACTGTAGCCCAGCCTACCTCTTAGCAGAGGGCAGGGAGTCTAGTGTGTGGTACCAGCAACCCATGCTGTGCAAGAGATGACAGGGAATCTGTAAAGGATCTGCCAGGCACAGCTTCTGTGTCAACACCCATAGGTAATCAGTCTGCACCTGCTTCTATGTCTGTGAGACTGACTCCATCTTCCACCACTCAGCATGGCAGGCTTAGGAGTGGGAGAGCCTATCATAGCCTGGCCAGACGGAGCTAGCTCCCGCCCTTTGTCTATTTATACCTGCCTTTCCTGTTCCTCCTTGCTTGCGATTCTTCTCGTTTGGTTTCCTGGCCCTGCTGCAGCTTCTGAACTATTTGACCCTGCTTCATATTGCCCCTGTCTCCTTCCGACTGGAGTTGCCCCCATCTTTTCGAGTACACAACGTGTTTCATGCCTCCCTCCTTAAACGCTGTTCTCCGTCCTTGGCTCCCTCGAGGAAACCTCCTGTCCCCGTTCTCACCCCTGAGGGGGTGGAATTCGAGGTGGCCAAGATTGTGGACAGCAAGATGGTCCAAGGCTCCCTCCAGTACCTGGTCCATTGGAGAGGATACGGGCCTGAGGAGAGGACTTGGGTACCCGCCCGGGATGTTCACGCTGGGGTATTGGTCAGGAGGTTTCACCTTCGTTTCCCCAAAAAACCAGGTCCACCTAGAAAGGGTCCGGTGGCCCCTCATAAAAGGGGGGGTACTGTAAAGGATCTGCCAGGCACAGCTTCTGTGTCAACGCCCATAGGTAATCAGTCTGCACCTGCTTCTATGTCTGTGAGACTGACTCCATCTTCCACCACTCAGCATGGCAGGCTTAGGAGTGGGAGAGCCTATCACAGCCTGGCCAGACGGAGCTAGCTCCCGCCCTCTGTCTATTTATACCTGCCTTTCCTGTTCCTCCTTGCTTGTGATTCTTCTCGTGTGGTTTCCTGGCCCAGCTACAGCTTCTGACTATTTGATCCTGCTCCATACTGACCCTGGCTTTCTAACTACTCTCCTGCTCTGCGTTTGGTACCTCGTACACTCCTGGTTTGACTCGGCTTGTTCACTACTCTCCTGTTCTGCGTTTAGTACCTCGTACACTCCTGGTTTGACTCGGCTCGTTCACCACTCTTGTTGCTCACGGTGTTGCCGTGGGCAACTGCCCCATTTCCCTTAGCTTCTGTGTACCCTTGTCTGTTTGTCTGTCGTGAACTTAATGAGCGTAGGGACCGTCGCCCAGTTGTACCCCGTCGCCTAGGATGGGTCGTTGCAAGTAGGCAGGGACTGAGTGGCGGGTAGATTAGGGCTCACTTGTCTGTTTCCCTACCCCCATCATTACAGAATCTACAACTACCTGCCACGCCTAGAAGCTGCATGGTGAATCTCACGGCCCATGCAAAGCACAGATATTCCTAGAATCCTTCACCAGTCCATACAGAGGGGATAACATATACATTCCTACCGCCTCCGAAAAAGAGAGAATCTATCTACCAGAAAGGAGCAGTTTCAAGAGGAGCCTTTCTGCAATCCTGGACCTTAAAGTAGGCCTCCGGCCAAGTCCAGTTCTCCGTGGTTTCCAAGCCACGTGTCTTAAGTCCGCGTCCGTCTGACGGATATTGCGGCCCAGTAACCATGAGTTACTACATTTCCCTCAAGATAGTCACCCGCCGGGAGCTAACCGGTACAGATCTCTTCTGTAGCCATAATATGGACTGTGTCTCCCCCAAAACCATAAACTGCATGATCTGAGGAAAGTACTGTGTCAGACAATTGACTTTGTGCGTGTCCTAAGAGACGTGCCTAGGGTAGGACCCCACTGCCGCAACCGTAACATCACTAATAAACCAGCCATTAGGGGGACTACTACCCCCATCAAGTCCTCTCATAACATCTGCATCCTCTGGGATACCACACACAGACCTATGCTAGTCTATGGGGCAGTGCAGACTGTCAGTGATTTTTGCTCAGCGTGAGTCCGCTGTGTAAAACTCACGACAGGTCCTATATTTCTGCGTTTTTCGCGCATCACGCACCTATTGAAGTCAATGGGTGCGTGAAAATCACGCGCACCACACGGAAGCACTTCCGTGGGACGCGCGTTATTCGCGCAACAGCAGTCAAAAGTATGTTCGCAAACAGAAAAGCACCACGTGCTTTTCTGTTTACAAACATCCAAACAGAGTGTCATAATGATGGCGGCTGTGCGAAAATCACGCAGCTGCGCATCCTATGTGATGACTCACGGAGCTGTTAAGTGCCTTTTGCGCACGCAAAATGACTCTTTTTTTGCGTGCGCAAAATGCACACGCTCGTGCTAATCCGCCCTAATGTGTACTACCCTATTTTAGGAAAGATAACTGGACCATTGTAAAAATAACAAGCACTTTGTATATTTTGTGTCACCCTAAGGGGGGATTCACACGAGCGTGTATTCGGTCCGTGCGGGCCGCGTGGTTTTCACGCGGCACGCATGGACCAATACAAGTCTATGGGGCAGTACAGACAGTCCGTGCTTTTTGCGCAGCGTTTGTCTGCTGCGCAAAAAGCGCGACAGGTTCAATAACTCTGCGTATTTCGCGCATCACGCACCCATTTAAGTCAATGGGTGCGTGAAAACCACGCAGGTTGCACGGAAGCACTTCCGTGCGAACCGACTGAAACAGCGCACCAGCTGTCAAAAGGATGAATGTAAACAGAAAAGCACCACGTGCTTTTCTGTTTCCGAACATCCAAACGGAGTGTCTTTGCGATGAGCAAATCCGGACAAGCAAACCGAACTTCACCGGGTTCGGCCGAACTCGTTTTGGCCGAACCCGGCAAAAAAATTATCGGTACGCGACGTCAGGAGATAGTCACTGTCCATGGTGCTGAAAGAGTTAAACTGTTTCAGCACCATGGACAGTGACTTCCGATCCCAATATACATGAACCTGTAGAAAAAAAAACGAAGTTCTGACTTACCGATAACTCCCGGCGTCTTCCTCCAGTCTGACCTCCCGGGATGACAATTCAGTCCAAGTGACAGCTCCAGCCAATCACAGGCCAAGCACAGGCTGCAGCGGTCACATGGACTGGCGCGTCATCCAGGGAGGTGGGGCCCGATGTCGAGAGGCGCGTCCACCAAGGACGCGTCACCAAGGCAACGGCCGGGAAGTTCTCGGTAAGTACGAACTTTTTCTTTTTTTTCAACAGGTTTTTCGATATTGTGTTCGGCATTCACTGTCGAGGGTGCTGAAAGAGTTAGCTCTTTCAGCACCTTGGACAGTGACGGGCGTCGACTAGCCTCATCTCTATGATGGCGGCTGCGCGAAAATCACGCAGCCGCGCATCATACACGGATGACACACGCAGCTGTCAAATGGTTTTTGCGCGCGCAAAAACGCAACGTTCGTCTGTATCTGCCCTTATTTCTGCATTGATTGTAAGCTTTTCGAGCAGGGCTCTTATGACTCTTTTTCAAATTATTAAATAGTTTTATCACCATGTTATGTCTGATTTTTTTTTATTTTGTCTGTACGTGTACCCTATGAATTGTATAGTGCTGCAGAATACGTTGGCGGCATATAAATAAAGATTATTATTATTGTGGTTTACTTGTGGTGTTCACCTGCTTATTTTATACATAAGAAAATCATGTGAAAGCCATTAGTTAACTACCATGTCCTAACCTGGCCAAAGGGGTGCATTCTACACAACCTTTCCCACATTGACCAGCTCCCAAGAGTGAACAATAGTTGTGACTATTCTCCTCTGACAATGCTATTTAAACGTATTTATCTTGCATTTTGTAAATGACTCACAACGCTATTTCCCATGACAGCGTAATTCCCTTCAATATTTGCTCCCATTATGTAAACTAGCTTTAAAAAAAATAAGTTCCAATACAAACAATTTAGTATAGGTGTAAATATAGAAATAAATGATAGAAATAAACTATAGAATAATGTAACAGCATTTCCCCCTCTATCATCAGTGCAATTTATGTTGTGTTTTTGTAAGGACAGGATTATGTAAAATGTAGCACACACTATTATAGATCAATGTTGTTTTTCAGCTTGTCATTGAAAAATGAATATGATAACCAGTATGAATAAAATATGCAATGCCTTTATTTTGTAATATATTAACATTAGATTACATATAATATTTCAAAGTCAAACCAAACTAATACCCTGGAGTAAACAGTCTCTTGTTTTTAGATATTTTGTAACTTCAGTTATAAAATATACATATAACCAAATGTGGTATGGAGTATCACAATGGGACATAAATCTGCAAATGTGAACTGATAACTAATTGCTAGGGTTTGGTTTGTTAGGGCACATTCAGACGTGGCAGAATTGCTGTTGAATTCCGCTGCGGACAGTCCACAGTAGAATTCTGCAGCAGCCGTTTTTTACATTTGTTTCTATACATTTTTAGGAAACTTAGTTCAGATGTTGCGGAAAATAACTGTGTGGAATTTAGGCTGTGGTGCAGGCTTATTATGTTGCGGAAAAGCAGCGGAATTTCACTGCGGATTTCAGCCTTTGCATTGCAAAAGCTGAAATCTGCAGCAAGTCCGCTATCCACAACGTCTGAATTACCTGTCAAATATGCAAATGTTGCTGCAAATTCGCAATGAAATTGCAGCAACATTTTCAGCGGAAAAATTCTGCCACGTCTGAACATGGCCTTAGTATATCTCAGAGGAGATTATTTTTTAAGCCAAGGAGCATGAACACTTTCTTCTGGTTTCGAAGAACTCTCTTTAGATCAAGAGCCCATCCACTGGATCAAGTACATCAGCTTACTACGGTTCTGGAGTCCAAGATCTTTTATATAGTGTATTCTCTTTCACGTTGCACATTCAATGGTAGTGAAGGAGGCAAAATGTGGACTGGAAAAATATTTTCATGAAATGGCTTAAAAAAAAAAAAATCAATAGATGCACATTCATAGTCTTGGGAAGTTTTAGAGGAAAAGTAACTTAATTAATATGAGTAGAAATTTTAAATGGCACAATATATTTCTGGCCCAATTTTGGAGAAGTAGTTTTCACTTTTACATTTTTTGTGGAAAGCCACACTTTGGGTATGTTCACACGTACATGAAGAAGTCGCTGAAAATCATGGAGCTGTTCTCAAGGGAAAAAAGCCTCCGATTTCAAGGCGTTTTTTTAATCTGAAAATTAAGGGTATGTTCACACAGAGTGTTTTCAGACGTTTTTCGGGCCATAAACGGCTGAAAAATCGGAAGCAGAACGCCTCCAAACATCTGCCCATTGATTTCAATGGGAAAAACGGTGTTCTGTTTTGATGGGGTTTTTTTTTTAAAACGGCAGCGGAAAAGAAGTGCATGTCATTTCATAGACTCTATAGAAAAACAGCTCCAAAAACGGCCGTTAAAAACGCCACGAAAAACGCGACATTAAAAAATTTCTGAAAATCTGGAGCTGTTTTCCCTTGAAAACAGCTCCGTATTTTGAGACCTTTTTTTCATTTTGAGTGTGCACATACCCTGAGCTTTTTTAATTGGAAGCTTCTTTTGAGGCATTTTTTTGAGGCGTTTTTTGAGACGTTTTTCATAGTGTCAATGGAAAACCAGCTCCAAAAATGTTTCAAGAAGTGACATGCTACTTCTTTTTACGAGGCTTCTTTTTACGAAGCATTTTTTTAATTCAGCATCGTAAAAATACACCTCAGATTAACACCACAGTGCTTTCCCCATTGAATTCAAGGGGAAGCTGTTTGTAGTGTTTTTCCAGGCATATTTTAAGGCGTTTACGCTCAGAAATACACCTGAACAAACTATGTGGGAACATACTCTTTGCCCCCCACATAAAAAACAGGAGTTGCTTTCCGTTGTTTATCAGCAGCCTGCTTAAATTGTTTTGAGGATTGTGCAAACTCCCAACAATCTTTTCTTAAACCTTTGTAATGTGGTCAAACATTCAGACTCTGAGGTAGAATTTAATACATCAGGAAAAAAGACTAGGTAACATTAAAAACAAGGTGCCTGTTCCATAGTGTAGTACATTAATGTATTGTTAGTAGATCATTAAGTACTAAATGAACCATTTCATTACCGGAGGGTTTACCCCCTTCATTACTGAGTCCATTTTGGCAGAATATTTAGTTTTTGCATCACCACATAACTTCTTTTTTCCATCAGTTAAGCTGTATGTGGTCTTATTTTATGTTGGATAAGTTATATTTTTTAATAGAACCATTTTTGGGTAGATATAAATTATTAACCCCCTTAACGACTAGGCCTATTTTGGCCTTAATGACCAAGCATTATTTTTATGGAACAGGTACAGGAACAGGAAACACACTAGGAGGCCATCACATAGACAAACTAGGAAACAACAACAACGCTCAGGCATAGAACTAGGGGGCTGGACCCCTCTTATAGTCCAGGGTACTCACGGGTCAAAGTTCATCAAAATGTACGGTGTGTACGCTGCCCCTTTAAGAACGGGCACGAGCGTGCGTGCGCACCCTACGGGATCCGGCTGAGGTGAGTGGACGCGAGCGCTGGCATCTCCTAAAGGAGGAGGCTGGGGCCAGCGCTTGCCGACTCGTGGCTGTAAGGAGGGGATTGGAGCTGACAGCCCGCAGCCACGGACATTACACCGACGCTGATGTGAACGAGGCCTTAGTTAAAAGATGGAGATAATAGAGTGAATAGATTAAAATAACCTGTTCAAAGATCACAGAAATGTTGGATTTCGATCTGACTAAGTTGATTTTGAAAATAAGACAGTTATCTGACAGTTCTTGCGCTCAGCTATGGTAATTTAGAAAACCACAATCTTTTTTATATTTAAGGCCATCTTCTGAAACCGATCTCATAAAGACAATGATCAGTACCTTTGCATTGTACCTTAAAGGCGTTGTCCAGTTTTTATTTATCTATTTATTTTACTTATTTGTAGAATATGAAATCATACAGTTTTATAATATAAGTCTAATAGAAATTATGTTCACATACATTTATTATAGTACATGTGGCCCCTGTCACAGTAGATTGGTATAACCCACAGATTAGTCCTGTGTAATATATGTAATGTATCCACAGGCTAACTGAATATGACTAAACATGGCATCAGTCATGTGACAACCCACCCCCGTGGGCTATACCAATTTAACATTTTTAGACAGAGACAACTGCACTAACATAAGAAAGGTATGTGATCAGAATTTTAAATACATGTATATTAGAAATCTGTTTGATTTCCTATTCTATAAATAAATTCATAGAAAAAATAAAAAGGGGACAACTCCTATAGGTGTTGCAACACCTTAAAGTAACCTTGATCTCAAGCAGTCAACTTTTTATGATGGTAGTGTTAGAGGACACATCAGTTGTTAAAATTTATGTAAGATTTCCTTTAGACCATATTCTGATGGAATATGGCCCTGTATGGGAGCCATATATTTAGTGGCAAGAAAGGTGTCGAATCCTCTGGGGGGAGTCCCCCCTATGATGTCCATATTCCCTAAGGCCTCATGCCCACTTCAGTTTTTTCCTTCAGGGTGCTTTTAGTTTTTGTCACTGATAGCACCCTGATACATTCATTTCAATGGGCCCATAAACACGTCCGTTATTTTGACGGATCCGTTGTACCGTTCCGTCAAAAGTTGAGCATGTCCTACTTTGGTCCGTGATTCCGTGACCATGGGGCCCATAGAAGTCAGTGGGTCCATCAAAAAAACGGACGGCACACGGAAGGCTTCTGTGTGCCGTCCGTTTTTGACAGATCCATTGCCCTAGCAACGGCAGGGCGTGCCAAAGTTCACAGACTGGGACATGTGACAAGTTCAAATAAAGTTCAATACCTTCCGTTTTTTTAACGGAAACACGGAAGCCAAACGGAAGCACAAAGTCCGTTTGAAACGGAAACACGGAATGGACACGGAGTACACACGGAAACCACACGGATACCATAACGGACAGTCGGATCCGTGAGAAATGGCTGTGAAAATGGTGATGGAAGTGTGCATGAGGCCTTAAAGGACAAATGCAAAGAGGCTGTTCTGATGGCACAACCCCATTGATATACAGCTCTGTCATAGATTGATATTAGGATATGTGAGGTCACCTGTTTATAACTAGTTTGGCCTTGTAGGTAACTACAAAAAAAGGCATATTATTGTATTTTATATTATACTGCCTAAAATATTGCATAATATTTTCCAATGACTTCCAATGGCATTATCAGATTTATAATTTCTCTATAGCATACACACACCCTGTTAGAAGTCAGGAAACTTGCATAAAAATTAGGAAAGGATACAAAATTAATGCATACAAGGTCATAACTGTACACAGAGATTTGCAACATAACAGTGCAACCACTAAGGGCGGGTTCACACATGGCGGAATTGCACTTAAATTCCGCTGCGGACACTCCGCAGCGTTAATCCGCAGCGGAGCCGTTTCTACATTGACTTTCACTTTAATTTCGCAGTGTTCGTTTACACGATGCGTACAATTCCGCTGCGGAGCATAGGCTGCGGAGCGGAATTTGGTGTCCGCAGCATGCTCTGTCTGTTGCGGAGCAGTGGCGGACTCATGGCGGAATTTCTCCATTGACTTCAATGGAGATTCTAAGTTCCGCAATGAAGTCCGCAGCTGTCATGCACATGTCATGTGTGCTGCGGATGCGTCTTGCTTTTTTTACTTGACATTTCTTCATTCTGGCTGGACCTATGTATTTCTAGGTCTACAGCCAGACTGAGGAAGTCAATGGGGCTCCCGTAATGACGGGAGCGTTGCTAGGAGACGTCAGTAAATAGTCACTGTCCAGGGTGCTGAAAGAGTTAAGCGATCGGCAGTAACTGTTTCTGCACCCGGGACAGTGACTACCGATCTCAATATACATGTATCTGTAAAAAAAAATGAAGTTCGTACTTACCGAGAACTCCCTGTTTCTGTCTCCAGTCCGGCCTCCCAGGATGACGTTTCAGAGTAAGTGACGGCTGCAGCCAATCACAGGCCAAGCACAGGCTGCAGCGGTCACATGGACTGGCGCGTCATCCAGGGAGGTCGGGCTGGATGCCGAAGGAGGGACGCGTCATAAAGACAACGGGCGGTAAGTATGAATTTCTTTTACTTTCACTAGGGAAAGTGCTGTCCCTTCTCTCTATCCTGCACTGATAGGGAGAAGGGAAGCACTTTTCCCGCAGTCCGCAGCAGCTAGTCCGCATCAATTTTCTGCACATTTTGTGCAGATCCGCAGCCGTAATCCGCAACCCGGATTAGGTGCGGCATTGATGCGGACAGTTGCGGAGGAATTCCGCCATGTGTGGTCATGCCCTTAGACTGGGTTCACACAATCCCGTTTGGAATTTTGAGGCAGATTTTGCTCTGCCTGCACGCCGATTTTCGCGGCGTTTTTCGCCCGCAGCCATTGAGCACCGCGGGCAAAAATCCCCACGAAATACGCTTCTTCTGCCTCCTATTGATGTCAATGGGTGGTCAGAAGCGTAAACGCCCGAAGATAGAGCATGTCCCTTCTGTTTTCCGCGGGCCAGTTTTTCTGCTCGCGGGAAAAAAACGCCTCCGCCTCTCATTGAAATTAATGAGAGGCATTTTTTGGCCGTTTTTTGGCGCGTTTTCCAACGCGGTTTCCGCATAAAAAAACTCTGTGTGAACTGGCCTCAAGGACAACTGTTCTTTGTAGTTCTGTTTCCAAGTTTGTCCTCAATAAAACTGTACTGCCAAGCAAACTTCTTATAAATAGCTATATAAACACATATAAGGTGCTTTTAACCCCTTAACGCACCAGGACGCACCGGTACGTCCTGCATTGAAGTGCTTTAAGGCACAGGGACGTACCGGTGCGTCCTGGCTAAAAACTGTCAAAGGACAAGGTGACAGAACTGTGCCGTCAACTGTTTATGACAGTTGACCGGCACAGTAAGACGGCAGGGGACCATTCACAGCGGTCTCCTGCCGGCGATCGCTGTGATTGGTCAGTCAAAGCAGACTGACCAATCACAGCTCCATGACGTGTGTATGTGATGGCGCTGGCTCAGAAGCTGAGCCAGCGCTATCACCGCTGATATCAGCTGTCCGACATCCCTCTGCAATGGCCAGGACTGGAGCTAGGCTAGGCCGATTAACTCCTTCGATTCATCGATCAACGCGATCGATGCATCGAAGTGTCTTGTAGCTTGTCGGCAACCACGATGGTTGCCACGGGCGCGGGTGTCAGCTGTTTGTTACAGCTGACATCGTGCTCTAACAGCCAGGACAGGAGCTAGGCTCCGATCCGGCCGATTAACCCCTTAGATCGCACCCTATGGTTGCTAATGACAACCATCGGCACCCGCGGGTGTTCCGATGGTTGCTATGGCAACCGTAGCCTAACAATCGCTTCCTAGTAATAAAAATGTTGTAAAAAAAAATACGTTTCATGTTAAAAAACACTATAACAGCCTTTTTCCTATAATAAGTCTTTTATTATAGGAAAAAACAAAAAACATAAGAAAAGTACACATGTGTGGTATCCCCGCGCCTGTAACGACCCAAACTATAAAAATATCACTCTATTTTACCCGTATGGTGAACACCGTAAAAAAATTAAATAAAAAACTATTCCAGAATCGCTGTTTGTTAGTCACAACCCCTCGCAAAACAGAATAAAAAAAGGGGTCTAAAAGTTGCATGTACCCCAAAATGATACCATTAAAAACTGCAGCCCATCCCGCAAAAAACAAGCCCGCCTACAGCTTTTTTGCCGGAAAAATAAAAAAGTTATGGCTCTCAGAATATGGTGACACAAAAAATAAATTATTTGAAACAAATGTGATTTTATCGTGTAAACGCTGCAAAGCATAAGAGAAACTATATACATCTGGTATCGCCGTAATCGCGTCGACCCGCAGAATAAAGTAAAATTGTCATTCATAGCGCATGGCGAACGCTGTAAAAAAAAATAAAACACATCAGAATTGCAGGTTTTTGGTCACCTTGCTTGCCAAAAAAATGAAATACAAAGTGATCAAAAAATCGCATGTACCCCAAAATGATACTAATTAAATCTACAGATTGTCCCGCAACATATAAGCCCTCACCCAGCTCCGGTGGAGAAAAAATAAAGACGTTCTGGCTCTCAGAATTTGGCGACGCAAAATGTGCAGAGTGTCCAAAAGCGGATAAGATCTGGCACCATTTATCAGTGTGACACCGGCCACACATCTGTGGATAATTATTTATTTACCCCATTATTATACCCTCTTATTATGCCCTGATGTACCCGCACAGATTACATATGCCACCACATAATAAACTGAAATACCAGCAAAACCCCCAAAAAAACTACCACTAAGCAAAATCTGCGCTCCATAAGCCAAATGGCGCTACCTCCCTTCTGAGCCCTGCAGCGTGCCCAAACAGCAGTTTACGTCCACATATATGGCATCACTATACCCGGGAGAATCCGCTTAACAGTTTGAGGTATTTGTCTTCAGTGGCACAAACTGGGCACAAAATATTGTGCACTAAAACCTGTGGAAATTTGCAATTTTCACTTTGCACCATCCACTGAGCGTTCATTTCTAATAGAAAAAAAACCCCTGTGTGGTCAAAATGCTCACTACACCCCTTAATAAAATGCCTTCAGGGGTGCAGTTTCCAAAATGGGGGTCACTACTTGGGGGTTTGTTTTACTATTTGACCCCAGAGCCCTGTCATTGTGGGCTAATGCTGTGAAAATCACCAAAATAGGTCTCACATGCGCCTTTCACTCCTAAGCCCTTTCATATGTCCAGGCAAATAATAAATGCCTTTGGGGGGGGTAGTTTACAAAATGGGGTCACTTCTCATGGTTTTACACTCTACTCTGGTACCTAAGAACGCTCTGCAAATGCGACATGGCGCCCATACACCAGTCCAGCAAAATCTGTGCTCTAAAAGCCACATGGCACTCCTTCCATTTTGAGCTCTGCCATGTGCCGAAACAGCAGTTTAGGGCCACACATGGGGTATTGCCATACTCAGGAGAAATTGGGTAACAAATTATGTGTTGTTTTTTCTCCTACTACCCCTTGGGGAAAAAAAATTGGGTTAAAAACTACATCTTTTTGGGAGAAATTTTTTTTTTTCATTTTCACTGCCTCATTCTAATACAATCTATGAAACACTAGTGGGATCAAAATTCTCAGTACACCCCTTTATGATTACCCTGAAGGGTAAAGTTTCCAAAATGGAGTCACTTCTCAGGGGTTTCTACTGTACGGGTACCTCAGGGGCTCTGCAAATGCGACATGGCGCCCAAAAAACAATCAACCAAAATCTACATGCCAAGTAGCACTCCTGCCATTCTGAGCCCTGCGGTGTATACAAGCAGCAGTTTATGACCACATATGGGGTATTGCTGTACTCGGGAGAAATTGCTTTACAATTGTTGGGGCGGTTTTTCTCCTTATTCCTTGTGAAAATGAAAAAAATTCAACATTTTAGTGGAAAGAATGTAGATTTTCATTTTCACTGCATAATCCCAATAATTCAGTAAAAAAAACTGTGGGGTCAAAATGCTCACTATACCGCTAGATAAATTCCACGAGGGGTATAGTTTCCCAAATGGGGTCACTTTTGCCAGGTTCGCACTATTTTGGTCCCTCAGTGTCTTTGCAAATGTGACATGGGGCCGCAAACCATTCCAGCAAAACTTGAGCTCCAAAAGTCAAATGGCGCTCCGTCCTTTCTAACTTCCGCCATGTGTCCAAACAGAAGTTTAATACCACATATGGGGTATTGCTGTGCTCAGAAGAGTTTGCTTTACAAATATTGGGGTGTTTTTTCTCCTTTATCTGTTGTAAAAATGAAAAAATCTGAGCTAAAACTACATTTTATTAGAAAAAATTTAGATTTTCAATTTCACGGCATAATTCCCATAAATTCAGCAAAAACCTTTTTAGGGTCAAAATGCTAACTATACCCCTAGAAAAATTCCTTGAGGGGTGTAGTTTCCAAAATGGGGTCACTTTTGGGGAGTTTCCACTGTTGTGGTCCCTCCAGAGCTTTGCAAACACGACATGGCACCGAAAACCATTCCAGCAAAATCTGTGCTCCAAAATCCAAATAGCCCTCGTTCCCTTCTGAGCCCTGCCGTGGGTCCAAACAGCAGTTTATTACCACATATGGGGTATTGCTGTGCTCAGAAGAGTTTGCTTTACAAATATTGGGGTGTTTTTTCTCCTTTATCTATTGTAAAAAAGAAAAAATCTGAGCTAAAACTACACTTTATTAGAAAAAATTTAGATTTTCAATTTCACAGCATAATTCCCATAAATTCAGTAAAAACCGTGTAGGGTCAAAATGCTAACTATACCCCTAGAAAATTCCTTGAGGGGTTTAGTTTCCAAAATGGGGTCACTTTTGGGGAATTTCCACTGTTATGGTCCCTCCAGGGCTTTGCAAACACGACATGGCACCGAAAACCATTCCAGCAAAATCTGCGCTCCAAAATCCAAATGGCTCTCGTTCCCTCCTGAGCCCTGCCGTGGGTCCAAACAGCACTTTATTACCACATATGGGGTATTGCCGTAATCGGGAGACATTGCTTTACAAATGTTGGGGTGCTTTTTCTCCTCTATTCCTTGTAAAAACGAAAACATCGTATGTTTTTTCAGAAAAAAAGTAGATTTTTATTTTCACAGACCAGTTCCAATAAATTTAGCAAAAAACATGTGGGCTAAAAATGATAACTATACCTCTTGAAAAATTCCTTGAGGGGTGTCGTTTCCAAAATGGGGTCACTTTTGGGGGTTTCCACTGTTTTGCCACCACAAGACCTCTTCAAACCTGACATGGTGCCTAAAATATATTCTAATAAAATAGAGGCCCCAAAATCCACCAGGTGCTCCGTTGCTTCTGAAGCCGGTGTTTCAGTCCATTACCGCACTAGGGCCACATGTGGGATATTTCTAAAAACGGCGGAATCTGGGCAATAAGAATTGAGTTGCGTTTCCCTCGTAAAAGCTTCTGTGTTACAGAAAAACTGTATTACAAATGAATTTCGTAAAATAAAATTGAAATTTGTAAATTTCACCTCTACTTTGCTTTATTTCCTGTGAAATGCCTAAAGGGTTAAAATAATTTCTGAATGCTGTTTTGAATACTTTGAGGTGTGCAGTTTTTAAAATGGGGTGATTTATGGGGACTTTCTAATATATAAGGCCCTCAAAGCCACTTCAGAGCTGAACTGGTCCCTGAAAAAATAGCCTTTTGAAATTTTCTTGAAAATGCGAGAAATTTCAGCTAAAGTTCTAAGCCTTGTAACGTCCTAGAAAAATAAAAGGTCGTTCAAAAAATGATGAAAATATAAAGTAGACATATAGGAAATGTTAACTAGTAAATATTTTGTGTGGTATTACGATCTGTTTTACAAGCAGATACATTACAATTTAGAAAAATGCAGATTTTTGCAAATTCTCTCTAAATTTTGGTGTTTTTTACAAATAAATATTGAATTTAATGACCACATTTTTTCAGTATCATAAAGTACAGCATGTCACGAGAAAACAATCTCAAAATTGTTTGGATAGGTAAAAGCATTCTGGAGTTATTACCACATAAAGTAACACATGTCAGATTTGCAAAAATCGGCTGTGTCCACAAGGCCAAAACAGGCTTAGACACTAAGGGGTTAATGAAGTAATGCTATATATACTAGTCATTGGTCTGACTAGTCAGTGGTCTTCAATGGCATTAAAATGCTATTGAAGATTAGGTCAACCAACAGCCAAGAGTACTTCTATTTTAATATAATATACTAGCTTTTATACCGGCGTTGCTCGGGAGGTTGACTTATGGTATAGATAGAGTAAAAGCTCACTATTTAAATACCCAATTATGTGTTGTAGGGCCCATGTAAACAACAGTAGAATTTGTCCGTATTTACGGACCCATTCACTTCTATTGCCCATGGACACCTTCCTGTATATTTACAGGAAGGTGTCCATGCCGTAGAAAGGTTCCGCAAAAGATAGGACATGTCTATAGGACTTTATATGGGAGCACGACCCGCATAATAATTAGAGAGTATTAAAAGTTAACTTACTTGCTTCTTCCTCCAGTCCGGCCTCCCGGGATGATGTTTCATCCCATGTGACCACTGTAGTCAATCACAGGCTGCAGCAGTCACATGGACTGCCGCGTCATCCAGGGAGGTCGGACTGGATGTCAAGAGGGACACATCACCAAGACAACGGTATGTATGAACTTCTTTTACTTTCAACGGTACGTATGAACTTCTTTTACTTACTCATTGCTTCTCCATGCATTTTAGTCCCTCAATTATATGGGACAGGACAACTGTCCTGCCTCTATGTAAACCCGCTGTGGCCAACATCGCAGTGCTGCTGTGTTAGGCAATTCAGCGAGGAATGATGTACGTTGCAGACAATTATGGGCTGCCACATCATCAATAGGGGGCGGAGCCTATTCCCTGATTTTAAACCAATGAAAAATCGGGCTTCAAACAAACTATCGAAAATATATATAAGATTATATATTAAAATTACTTTGTAGAAAATGTTTTGCTTCTTCAAAATACAGAAACATATATTCCATGATAGATCTTGCATATATATATATATATATATATATATGTATACATATATATATATATATATATATACGTATATATATATATATATATATATATATATATATATATATATATATATACATATATATATAGTGTATATAGAGTACTTTAATGTCGATAGAAGTAGGGCACACAAGGTGTTTATTTAATTCCTGGGAAAAAATAAACTCAGGTGTTGACATCTCCTTACTCAAATCGGGTTTACTTGGACTTAACGCACCTTAGAGAACACAACACATTGTGCACTACATAATCCTTCATAAAAAATTCAACTTTCTTTCTAATGTGATTCACACTAAACTTGAGTGTGTTTGACTATGAATTGAACTTGGGCAGACTATAGGCTCTGAATTATTCAGGAGATAATACAGAACAGAGGATAAGGGGATAAGCTTCTACGCTTCTTTTAGTCAGTGTTAACATTCACAAGAATAAATGTATTTACAATTGTGTAGAGTGTATAAAAAAAGATTTGCTTGGAGAAATCGTTTTTCAGCTCTCTACATAGCTATGTCTACGTTTTATACGCTTTAGAATTTATGAAGAGTGCAAAAATTAATTTCTACTCATCATTTATTAATATATATTTTATTTGATCATAATATGATCACAACGTTTTCTATAATATTTAATTAAAAATATCATTTTAATTAAAAATCTAAATATACAATTAGATTTCTTTATGCTTGATACTTCAGTGATTACTTGAATGTGCTTTATTGCATTTCTGATATTAGTCCTTATTCATTCTCCCTTCAAGAGTTAATGCAATAATTATTTTTGAATTTTAACATTATTTGTCAGATACTGTACATAAAGCATAAAATATATACTGTGTTCCCTTAAATAAATGTATAAAATGTAAAACTTGATTTGGGCCAGAGTAATTATTATGTTTTCCAGTTTGATTGAGCATAGCATTCTACCGCACATTGATCTGACATCCCCTAAAATATCTAAATATCATACTAGAAGATTATGTTTACTAGAAAGTGGAACCATTATGCCGTAGAGTTAAATGATAAAATTCTGGTTGCCCGCACCCACCGCTAGGGTCAGCTAACTGAATCCAGTTTTATACAGCTCCTATTAATATCAATACTAGCAGTATAAATCAATATGCAAGTGACTTGCCCTAGTGGTGGCTACAGGCAGATATTATTTATCATATAATTGATGCATAGCTGCTTCTCCCAACAGAAGGGATGGGAGGTAATTCTAGGTATTAGGAAACCTCCCAAGTACACCCCTGCTGGGTGAATCCAACCATATAGTCATTAACAGGGTCCAATAAAAAAACAAAACATTTACACCCTCATCTTTTATTTAGAATAATTCGTAAAAAGTGTAACTGTTTCTGATTGTAAATGGAATATGGTAAATATAACCTCTGTGTTGTGTTTATTATAAATAATACATTAATAGTATATTATTTGGGTGTGTGGTTATATTAAATTATGTAGATCTGGAAGGGTTTTACTAATGAACTAGAGCAGTCAGGATTTGGTAATTAATTAAATTGGAGCAGATTGAGGAGGGATAATGAGTAGCTTGAGCTTCTGACAAGGGAATATTAATTTATGTCATAGGATAAAGAATTAAACACGGTGTTTAGAGAAGAGGATACTCATTTATGAGGATTTGTTTAGGAGCAAGAGCTTCATTTGTTTACCAAATCAAAGTTGTTTTTTCTTGGTAAATTATAAACTGAAGATACATGATCATTGTCTCCTACTTTCCCATAGTGTTTACACATGTTTAAAAGTTCAATGGCTGTAATAATTAGTGACACAGATGTGTCCTTATCTGTAAACCCAACACATCCAGAGATGTATGGGGCAAGATGTTAACTCCTTAACGACCACCATTTAGTGTCGTTACAGCGGCCGTTCACTGTAGTTCTTCTGAAGCGCCGCCTTTTCACGGCGGCACTTCAGAAGATGTTGCACCCGAATCGGGTGCTCTGATCCTGAAGCGCAGACTGTTGCTAACAGCCTCGGCCTTCAGGGCATCTTTGGAGACCACTAGCAGTGGTCTCCGACCATGTTTAACCCCTCCGTTGCGGCGGTCAATAGTGGCCGCTGTATCTGAGTGGTTTTAGAGGGAGGGGGCTCCCTCTCTTACCCCATCAGCACCCCATGATGCAATCGCGGGTTGCCAATGTTTTTATGGCAGACAGAGGGCCTAACAAAGGCCCCCAGGTTTGCCTTTAGTAAATGCCTGTTAGGCCATGCCAGAGGCATAGCCTAACAGATGCCTGTCAGTTTTACACTGGCAGGCAGTAATGCAAGACAATACAGAGGTATTGCAGTGTATTATAAAACTGATCAAATTATTGCACAGTAAAGAGGGACTAAAAAAAAAAGGAAAAAAGTTTCATAAAGTTTATAATAAATAAAAATAAATAAAATAAATAAAAATGATAAACCCACATTTTCCCCTTTTAAATTGCTTTATAATGAAAAAAAAATTACACATATTTGGTATTGCCGCGTATGTAACAACCCCAACTATAAAACAATTACATAATTTAACCCGCACGGGGAACGCCGTAAAACATAAAATAAAAAACAATGCCAGAATTGCTTTTATTTGTTCATCTTGCCTTTAAAAAAAATGTGATTAAAAAGTTATTAAAAAATTGTATGTACTCCAAAATGGTACCAATAAAAACTACAAGTTGTCCCGCCAAAAAAAAGCCCTCTTGTAGCTGCATTGGTGGAAAAATATAAATTATGGCTTTTCAAATATGGCGGCACAAAAACAAATAATTTTGAAAAATACGTGTTTTTACTGTGTAAAAGTAGTAAAGAAAAACAAAACAAAAAATTTGGTATCACCGCAATTGTAACGACCCACTGAATAAAGTTATCATGTTATTTATACTACATGGTAAATGGTGTAAATTTAAGATGCAAAAAAGAATGGCTACATTTTAGTTTTTTTTTTCACTACCCCACCAAAAAAGTTAATAAAAGTTAATCAATAAATTATATGTACCCCAAAATTGTGCTATTAAAAAATACAACTTGTTCCGCAAAAAATCAATATAAAAACCCTAGAATTTATATGATAAACATTGTAAGTACAAAACAAGTGCAGCAATAACTTAGTTACTTTACTTAACCTCTTCCCGCGCTGCTCCGCAATAGTACGTCCTGCAGAGGGGTTAGTTCCCGCATCCAGACGTACTATTGCGGAGTAGTTCCCGGCGCACACTGTCCTAACGGACAGTGTCCGGGAACCGGGAGGTCAGCTGTCCCTGACAGCTGACACTCCAGCCTTGCCGGTCAGCAAACCATCGCCGCTGATTTAGGCAATTAACACCATAAATGCGGCGACGAATTGCCGTTGCCGCATTTAAGTGGTTTGAAGCACATCGGCAGCCCCCACGAAGTGATCGTGGGGGCTACCGATGCTTGTCGTGGCAATCGGAGGTCAGACAATGACCTCCGGGTTGCCATGTACGGAAGCCTCGGAGGAGCAGCCTCCTGCCGCTCCTCCGAGACTTCCTGTCAGTGTGACTGTCACGTCACAATGACAGTTGGAGTGCATTACACTACGTGTGTAGTGTAATGTACTCTAGCAGCGATCAAAGCTGCAAGTCTATGTGTCCCCTAGTGGGACAAGTGAAAAAAGTAAAAAAAAAGATAATAAAAATGTTTTAAAAAAGTGTAAAAATAAAAGTTATAAGTTATATAAACAAACACTGCATTTTTTTCCTATAATAAGTCTTTCATTATAGCAAAAAAATGAACACGTTAAAAAAAGTACACATATCTGGTATCACCGCGTTCATAACGACCCCAACTATCAAACTATAATGTTATTTTTCACACACGATGAACACCCCAAAAAAAATCAATTAAAAACGACACCAGAATCGTTATTTTTTGGTCACCACCCCTCCCAAAATAGAGAAAGAAGTGATCAAAAAGTCACATGTACCCGAAAATAATACCGATAAAAACTACAACCCGTCCTGCAAAAAACAAGCCCTTACACCGCTTTTTTGACTGAAAAATAAAAAAGTTACGGCTCTCAGAATATTGTGACACAGAAAATAAATTATTTTATAAAAAAGTGATTTTATTGCGCAAACGCTGCAAAACATAAAAAAAACCTATATACAACTGGTATCGCTGTAATCGTACCAACCCGCAGAATAAAATATAATGGTCAATTATATTGCACGGTGAACGCCGCAAAAAATAAACTAAAAACATTGTCAGAATTGCTTGTTTTTGGTCACCCGGCTTTCAAAAAAATTTAATACATAGTGATCAAAAAAATTGCATGTATCCCAAAATGGTACCAATGAAAAGTACAGCTTGTCCCGCAACAAATAAGCCCTCACGCAGCTCCGGTGGTGAAAAAATAAAGAAGTTCTGGCTCCCAGGAATATGGCGATGCAAAATGTGCAGAGCGTTCTAAAAGCGGGTAACATCCGACACCATTTATCAGTGCGAAACCGGCCACACATCTATGAATTATTATTTATTTACCGCATTTTTATACCCTCTTATTATGCCCTGATGTTCTCCGCACAGATTACATATGCCCCCACATTATAAACTGAAATACCAGCGAAACCCAAAACAGAAAAACTACCAAGCAAAATCTGAGCCCCAAAGGCAAAATGGCGCTCCCTCCCTTCTGAGCCTTGCAGCGTCCCCAAACAGCAGTTTGCGCCCACATATATGGCATCGCCATACCCGGGAGAACCCGCTTAACGTTTTATGAGGTATTTGTCTTCAGTGGCACAAACTGGGCACGACATATTATGCACTAAAATGGAACATCAGTGCAAAATTGTAATATTCACACCATCCGCTGTGCATTAACCCCTTTGAGCACTATGTCTTAATAGCACGTCATGGTGTGGGGGTGATGTAGCACGTGAGCCCGCTCCATATGCTGCGGGTGTCAGCTGTGCATTACAGCTGACACCCGGGACTAACGGACAGGAACAGCGATCGCTCTGTTACAGGAGCCTGTAAAAATAACAATATACTGCAATACATTAGTATCGCAGCATATTGTACCCGCGATCCAATGATCGCTGGTACAAGTCCCCTAAGGGGACTAATAAAATGTGTAGAAGAATTCAAGTTATCAGTAGTGAGAAAGAAAAAAAAGTTAAAAAAAAAAACCTTTTCCCATTTTTCTTCAAAAGTAATGTAAAAAAATAAACAGAATTTTTATCGCTACGTCCGTAAAAGGCCGAACTATTACAATATACCATTATTTAACTCTCACGGTGAACACCGTAAAAAACTTAAATAATTGAAACCACCAAAATCTCTGTCGTTTTCGTTTTTACCACACGGCGAAAGCTGTAAAAACGAAAACCCCAAAAAATGGAATCAGATTTTTTTCCTATATCACTATATTTTCCAGTTTTTTTTACAGTTTCCCAGTACTTTTTATTTTACTTTAAATGGTATCAATAGAAACGACAATTCCTCCCGCAAGAAATAAGCCCTCACACCACTCTACTGACGGAAAAAGAAAAAAGTTATGGCTCTTGGAAGGCGGGTAGGGAAAAATGAAAATAAGAAAATGGATCAGTCCTGAATCATGTATGACCACATGTGGGGTATTTCCATACTCGGGAGAAATTGCTTTATAAAAATTGGTTGTTTATTTCTCCTTTATCCCTTGTGAAAATGAGAAAATGCAACATTTTAGTGGAAAAAAATTGTGATATTAATTTTCTCCGCTTATTTCTAATAAATTCTGCAAAAGACCTGTGGAGTCTATATTCTCACTATACCCCTAGAAAAATTCCTAGTCCTTGTCTATGTTTTTTCAGAAAAAAGTAGATTTTCATTTTTACAGACTAATTCTAATAAATTTAGCGAAAAACCTGTGCGGTCAAAATGCTAACTATACACCTAGATAAATTCCTTGAGGGGTGTAGTTTCCAAAATGGGGTAACTTTTGGGGTGTTTCCACTGTTTTGGCAGCACAAGACCTATTCAAACCTGACAAGGTGCCTAAAATATATTCTAAAAAAAAGGAGGCTCAAAATCCACTGGGTGCTGTTTTGCTTCTGAGGCCGGTGCTTCAGTCCATTATCACACTAGGGCCACATGTGGGATATTTCTAGAAACTGCAGAATCTGCGCAATAAATATTGAGTTGCATTTATCTGGTAAAACCTTTGGTGTTACAAAAATTTTTTATTATAAATTAATTTCTGCAAAAAAATAAAATTTGTAAATTTCACCTCTACTTTGCTTTAATTCCTGTGAAACGTCTAAAGGGTTAAAACACTTTGTGATTGCTGATTCAAATACCTTGAGGGGTGCAGTTATCAAAATGGGGTGACTTCTGGGGATTTTCTAATATATAAGGCCCTCAAAGCCACCTCAGACTGAACTGGTCCCTGAAAAAATAGCCTTTTGAAATTTTCTTTAAAATATGAGAAATTGCTGCTAAAGTACTAAGCCTTGTAACGTCCTAGAAAAATAAAAGGACGTTCAAAAAACGATGCAAACATAAAGTAGACTTATGGGAAATGTTAACTAGTAACTATTTTGTGTGGTATTACTATCTGTTTTACAAGCAGATACGTTTAAATTTAGAAAAATGCTAATTTTTTCAAATTTTTTCTAAATTGTGGTGTTTTTCAGAAATAAATACCAAAATTATCGACAACATTTTTTCACTAACATAAAGTACAACATGTCACGAGAAAACAATCTCAGAATCGCTTGGATAGGTAAATGCATTCCAACGTTATTACCACATAAAGTAACACATGTCAGATTTGAAAAAATCGGCTGGGTCCTGAAGGGGTTAAGTTTATGTATGGAGTATTTGATTTATAGAATATATAGCTACAGGGGAGGACACAGACAGCAGAAGGCCCTTTGCTCTCTAATAGCTCCTCCTTATCTCTATCTAACAATCCAGCAGTAATTCTGAACTATGAAATTCATTTTGCCATCAGCAATGATTTCTCTGCTTAAAAGGGCAAGTTCAAATCCAATCCCCCTTACCTGGATTCATTTATACTGGTGGCATTACAGGGTGAAAGGAAGTTACAGTTACAAATTGTGTCGCTCTGATTCTTTTCTGTGACGCAGGTGGTGTGATGATGTCATCACTTTCCCTGCAATGTTCCGCAAATATGGGAATGTCAGAACTTTAAAATTCTTTGCTAAATTAGTGGGAGCTTCCTTTTTATTTATTATTAAAGGGGCACAGTGTGGGGCATATTGTATTCAGGGGAACAGTGTGGAGCAATGTTTTACCTATGGGCACAGTGTGGCATATGTTTTTTAATTAGGGGCACAGTGTGTGGAGCTACAGTGCGGGCACCTTGCATATATAGATTTTTTATCCAAGTAGGGAACCTGTTAAGAATTTTAATTCCACAACCTGCATTCATTCTTTAGTTCTGGGTAGCCGAGCACCTGTGTGATCATTACATGTGTGGAAGAAAGGGGTGGGAAACAAAATAAGGGGTTTGTTTTAAATATCAATGTCTAATAGAAGCAGCAGGAAATCTAATATTAAAGATGAGGCAGCAAATCATAATATAGTAATTATTATGAAGGACTTTAACCCCTTCCCGCTGTAGCCACTTTTGACCTTCCCAACAGAGCCTTATTTTTCAAATCTGCCATGTTTCACTTTATGGGGTAATAACTTGGAAATGCTTTTACCTATCCAAGCGACTCTGAGATTATTTTCTCAAGACATATTGGACTATATGTTAGTTAAAAAATGTAGTTGATAAATTCAATATTTATATGTGAGAAACACCAAAATTTACAGAAAATTTATCTGCCTGAAAGACCGATAGTTATACCACACAAAATAGTTACTAGTTAACATTTCCCACATGTCTACTTTATGTTTGCATTGTTTTTTGAACGTCCTTTTATTTTTCTAGGACGTTACAAGGCTTAGAACTTTAGCAGCAATTTCTCACATTTTCAAGAAAATTTCAAAAGGCTATTTTTTCATGGACCAGTTCAGGTCTGAAGTGGTTTTGAGGGCCTTATATATTAGAAAGTCCCCATAAATCACCCAATTTCAAAAACTGTACTCCTCAAAGTATTTAAAACAGCATTTAGAAAGTTTCTTAACCATTTAGGCCTTTCACAAGAATTAAAGCAAAGTAGAGGGGAAATTTACAAATTTCATTTTTTTTGCAGAAATTCGGTTCTTATTTATTTATTTCTGTCACAGAAGGTTTTACCAGAGGAATGCAACTCAATATTTATTGCCCAGATTGTGCAGTTTTTAGAAATATCCCACATGTGGCCCTAGTGTTCTAATGGACCGAAGCACCGGCCTCAGAAGCAAAGGAGCACCTAGTGGATTTTGGGGTCTTCTTTTTATTAGATTATATTTTAGGCACCATGTCAGGTTAGAAGAGGTCTTGTGATGCCAAAACAAAGGAAACACCCCACAAAGACACCATTTTGGAAACTACACACCACAAGGAATTCATTTAGCGGTGTAGTAAGCATTTTGAACCCACATGTGTTTCATAAATTTTATTAGAATTTGGACATGAAAATAAAAATATTTAAATTTTTCCAATAAGATGTCGTTTAACCCCTTAGTGTCTAAGCCTGTTTTGGCCTTGTGGACACAGCTGATTTTTGCAAATCTGACATGTGTCACTTTATGTGGTAATAGCTCCAGAATGCTTTTGCCTATCCAAGCGATTCTGAGATTGTTTTCTCGTGACATGTTGTACTTTATGAAACTGAAAAAATTTCTTCGTTAAATTCAATATTTATTTGTCAAAAACACCAAAATTTTGAGAAAATTTGCAAAAATCGGCATTTTTCTAAATTGTAATGTATCTGCTTGTAAAACAGATAGTAATACCACACAAAATATTTACTAGTTAACATTTCCTATATGTCTACTTTATGTTTGCAGCATTTTTTGAACGTGCTTTTATTTTTCTAGGACGTTACAAGGCTTAGAGCTTTAGCTGCAATTTCTCGCATTTTAAAGAAAATTTCAAAAGGCTATTTTTTCAGGGACCAGTTCAGTTCTGAAGTGGCTTTGAGGGCCCTATATATTAGAAAGTCCCCATAAGTCACCTCATTTTGAAAACTGCACCCATCAAAGTATTCAAAACAGCATTCAGAAAGTGTTTTAACCCTTTAGGCGTTTCACAGGAATTAAAGCAATGTAGAGGTGAAATTTACAAATTTCATTTTTTTTCTTCGAAAATTCATTTGTAATAATTTTTTTCTGTACCACTGAAGGTTTTACCCAAGAAATGCAACTCAATATTTATTGCCCAGATTCTGCAGTTTTTATAAATATCCCACATGTGGTCCTAGTGCGGTAATGGACTGAAACACAGGCCTCAGAAGCAAAGAAGCACCTAGTGTATTTTGGGGCCTCCTTTTTTTAGAATATATTTTACGCACCATGTCAGGTTTGAATAGATCTTGTGGTACCAAAACAGTAAAGACCCCCCAAAAGTGTTCCCATTTTGAAAACTACACCCTTAAGGGAATTTATCTATGGCTATAGTTAGCATTTTGAACCCACAGTTTTTTTGCTAAATTTATTTGAATTAGTATATGAAGATGAAAATCGACTTTTTTTCTGAAAAAACGTAGAAATTTTAAATTTTTACAAGGAATAAAGTAGAAAAAACACCCCAACATATGTAAAGCAATTTCTTCCGATTATAGCTATACCCCATATGTGGTAATAAACTGTTGTTTGGACCCACAGCAGGCCTCAGAAGAGAAGGAGCACCATTTGGATTTTGGATTTCTGATTTTGCTGGAATAGTTTTCAGTGCCGTGTCGCGTTTGCAATGCACTGGAGGGATGAAAACCGTGTAACCCCCCCCAATAGTGACCCCATTTTGGAAACGACACCCCTCAAGGAATTTTTCTAGGGGTAAAGTTAGCATTTTGACCCCACAGTTGTTTTGCTTAATTCATTGGAAGTAGTCTGTAAAGGTAAAAATCTACTTTTTTTTCTGTAAGAACTTAGACATTTTTAATTTTTACAAGGAATAAAGGAGAAAAAGCACCCCAACATTTGTAAAACAAGTTTTCCTGATTATGTAAATACCCCACATGTGGTAATAAACTGCTGTTTGGACCCACACCGGGGCTTAGAAGGGAAGGAGCGCTATTTGGCTTTTGGAGCTCAAATTTAGCTGGAATAGTTTTTGGGTGTCATGTCGAATTTGCAAAGCCCCCGAGGGACCGAAACAGTGGAAGCCCCCCAAAAGTAACCCCATTTGGGAAACTACACCACTTAAGAAATCTATCTAGGGGTATATTGAGCATTTAGGCCCCACACATCTTTTGCAGAATTTATTAGAATTAGGCTGTGAAAATTAATATCAACATTATTTCCACTAAAATGTTGAATTTTTTCAATTTCACAAAGGATAAAGGAGAAAATGCCGCCCAACATTTGTAAAGCAATTTCTCCCGAGTACGGCTATACCCCACGTGTGGTCATAAATGTTTTTTCATTAGAAAGTAATTAATCCTTTCCGAACTGATCCATGTTTTGCTTTTTTCTTTTTCGTTTTTCCTCCCCGCTTTCTGAGAGCCACAACTTTTTTTATTTTTGCGTCAATAGAGTGGTGTGAAGGCTTATTTTTTGCGGAACGAGCTGTCGTTTTTATTGGTACCATTTTTTGGTACATAAGACTTTTTGAGCACTTTTTATTAAATTTTTTGGTAGAGCCAAGGTGACCAAAAAACTGAGATTTTGCCGTTTAAAATTCTTTATTTTTCACGGCGTTCGCCGTGTGAGTTAAATAATGGTATATTGTAATAGCTTGGACTTTTACGGATGCAGCGATACCAATTTTGTGTATTTTTTAATTTTTTTACATTACTTTAGAGAAAAAATGTGAAAAGGGTTTCTTTTTGGACTTTAAATATTTATAAATTTTTTTCCACTAATAATAACTATTTACTTTTGTTTTTACATATTTTATTAGTCCCCCTAGAAGACTTGAACCAGCAATCGTTAGATCACTGGTAGAATACACTGCAATACTGATGTATTGCAGTATATTGTCATTTTGACATGCTACTGTAACAGCGTGATCGCTGTTTCTGTCCGTTAGTTCCGGGTATCGGCTGTAATACACAGCCGGGCTCAGCGCGTGAGACGCTCCATTAATCAACCCCCACACACCACGACATGCTATTAAGTCAAGGTGCGCGAAGGGTTTAATGCGCAGCGGATGGTGCAGAGTGAAAGTTTAAATTTTCCACTGATGTGCCATTTTAGTGCACTATATGTTGTGCCCAGTTTGTGCCACAATTACCACATAAAATATTAACCGGGTTCTCCCGTGTATGGAGATGCCATATTGGTGGACGTAAACGGCTGTTTGGGCACGCTGTAGGGCTCAGAAGGGAGGGACGCAATTTGGCTTTTGGAGCGCATATTTTGCTTGGTAGTAGCTTTGGCATTTTGCTGGTATTTCAGTTTATAATGTAGGAGTACATGTAGGCTGGGCAGAGTACATCAGGGGCATAATAAGAGGGTATAATAATGGGGTAAATAAATAATAATCCACAGATATGTGGCCAGTGTCGCACTTATAAATTGCACCCGATCTTATCCGCTTTTGGAACACTGCACATTTTGCATCGCCATATTCTGGGAGCCAGAACTTTTTTGATTTTTTCACCACCGGAGCTGCGTGAGGGCTTATTTGTTGCGGGACAATCTGTAATTTTCATTGGTACCATTTTGGGGTACATGCGATTTTGTTGATCACTTTTTATGCCATTTTTCGGCAAGCCAGGTGACCAAAAACCATCAATTCTGACAATGATATTTATTTATTTTTGACGGCGTTTACCCTGGGCTATAAATGACCATTATACTTTAGTCTGCGGGTAGGTACAATTACGGCGTTACCATATGTATATAGGTTTTTTATGTTTTGCAGCATTTGCGCAATAAAATAACTTATTTAGAAAATAAATAATTTTTTGTGTCACTATATTCTGAGAGCCATAACTTTTTTTATTTTTCAGTCAAAAAAGCTGTGTAAGGGCTTGTTTTTTGCGGGACGGGTTGTAGTTTGTATCAGTACTATTTTGGCGTACATGCAACTTTTTGATCACTTTTTATTGCATATTTTGGGAGGGGTGGTGACCAAAAAATAGTGATTCTGGCATAGTTTTTCGTTTATTTTGTTTGCGGTGTTCACTGTGCGGGAAAAATAATACTATGGTTTTATAGTCGGGGTCGTTACGAACGCGGTGATACCAAATATGTGTACTTTTTTTTAAATGTTCATTTTTTTCCTATAATAAAAGACTTATTATAGGAAAAAAAAAGCAGTTCATGTTTATGTCACTTGTAACTTTTATTTTTACACTTTTTTAAAAAACATTTTTATTCTTTTTTTTACTTTTTTCACTTGTCCCACTAGGGGACACTTAGACTTGCAGCTCTGATCACTGCTGGAATACATTACACTACACACGTAGTGTAATGCATTCCAACTGTCATTGTGACGTAACAGTCACACTGACAGGAAGCCTACAACGACCACCCTCCGGCTGGTCCTCATAGGCTTCTGTACATGGCAGCCCGGAAGCCATTGTCTGGCGTCCGGTTGCCATGGGTACCATCGCCAGCCCCCGTGATTTCACGTGGGGGCTGCCGATTGGCGCTAAACACCTTAATTGTGGCGTTCAAAATCGAACACAGCCCACTGTAGGTAATGCCACCCAGCCCCCTGTTGGTAATTCCACCCAGCCCCCTGTAGGTAATGCCACCCTGCCCCCTGTAGGTAAAGTCACCCAGTCCCCTGTAGGTAATGCCATACAGCCCCCTGCAGGTAATGCCACCCTGCCCCTGCAGGTAATGCCACCCTGCCCCCTGTAGGTAATGCCACCCAGCCCCCTGTAGGTAATGCCACCCAGCCCCCTGTAGGTAATGCCACCTTGCCCCTTGTAGGTAATGCCACCCAGCTCCCTGTATGCAATGCCACCAAGTCCCCTGTAGGTAATGCCACCAAGTCCCCTGTAGGTAATTCCACCCAGCCCCCTGTAGGTAATGCCACCCTGCCCCCTGTAGGTAAAGTCACCCAGTCCCCTGTAGGTAATGCCACACAGCCCCCTGCAGGTAATGCCACCCTGCCCCTGCAGGTAATGCCACCCTGCCCCCTGCAGGTAATGCCACCCTGCCCCCTGCAGGTAATGCCACCCAGCCCCCTGTATGTAATGCCACCCAGCCTCCTGTAGGTAATGCCACCCAGCCCCCTGTAGGTAATGCCACCCAGCTCCCTGTATGAAATGCCACCAAGTCCCCTGTAGGTAATGCCACCTTGCCCCCTGTAGGTAATGCCACCCAGCTCCCTGTATGTAATACCACCAAGTCCCCTGTAGGTAATGCCACCAAGTCCCCTGTAGGTAATGCCACACAGCCCCCTGTAAGTTGCATCCATCCCCCCCCCTTCAGGAGAAGTCACTGACTTCAATGTCCATATATGGACAGTTTAGTCACTGACTTCTCCTGGAGAGGAATCCCCGGCCACAGGGTCGGGGATTACGCTTCAGAAGTGAGTGACGTCGCTGTGTCCATATATGGACAGCGTAGTCATTCACTTCTCCTGTAGCGGAATCCCCAATCCCTGGCCAGGGATTGGAGATTCCGACTTCTACAGGGAGAAAAAAAACGGCTGAAAATAGGGCATGTCCCATTTTTCCATGGCCATCAAAAAATTGGTTGTGTGAATAGCCCCATTAGGGGTCTATTGTTCCTAATGCAGCTGGGTGACGGCCGATTTATGAACGGCCGTCACCCGGCCGGGAAACCCTGTCGTGTGAATAAGGGCTTACTATGCTGTGTTTCCCGGTTTTAGAAACACCCTACATGTGGCCCTAATCTTTTGCCTGGACATTTGACAGGGCTCAGGAGTGAAAGAGTACCATGCGTAATTGAGGCCTTATTTGGCCATTTACAAAGTATTGGTTCACAATTGCAGAGGCTCAGATGCAAAACCTTTGTAAAGCAATTATTCCCGAGTACGGCAGTATTCTGGTCGCTATGTCACATTTGGAAAGCCCCTGTGGGACCAAAACAGTGGAAACCCCCAGAAGTGACCCCATTTTTGAAACTACACTCCTCAAGGTATTCACCTAGGGGTGTAGTGGACATGTTAACCCCGCAGGTGTTTTGCAGAAATTAGTGTGCACTAGATGTTGCAAAGTGAAAATGGGAATTTTTCCATTGATATGCCAATATGTGGTGCCCAGCTTGTGCCACCATGAAAAGACAGCTCTCTAATTACGCTTCATTCACACGACAGGCTCCGAGTGTCGGCCGATAAAATCGGCCGTTTTGGGCCGTTTTTCCCGGCCGGTTTGCATCCATTTTGCATCCGTTTCTATTCCGTTCCGGGCCGTGTTGCCATTTTTAACGGCCGATTTTGACCTGTTTTGCATCCATTTTTTTCCCTGTCCGTTTTAAAATCGGATGAATTTCATTTAAATTTGTTGCCACACACAGCCCTCTGTAGACAATGCCACCCAGCCCCCTGTAGGTAATGCTACCCAGCCCCCTGTTGGTAATGCCACCCAGCCCCCTGCAAGTAATGCCACCCATCCCCCTGCAGGTAATGCCACCCAGCCCCATGCAGGTAATGCCACCCAGCCCCCTGCAGGTAATGCCACCCAGCCCCTTGTAGGTAATGCCACCCAGCTCCCTGTATGTTATGCCACCAAGTCCCCTGTAGGTAATGCCACACAGCCCACTGTAGGTAATGCCACCCAGCCCCCTGTTGGTAATTCCACCCAGCCCCCTGTAGGTAATGCCACCCTGCCCCCTGTAGGTAAAGTCACCCAGTCCCCTGTAGGTAATGCCATACAGCCCCCTGCAGGTAATGCCACCCTGCCCCTGCAGGTAATGCCACCCTGCCCCCTGTAGGTAATGCCACCCAGCCCCCTGTAGGTAATGCCACCCAGCACCCTGTAGGTAATGCCACCCAGCCCCCTGTAGGTAATGCCACCCAGCTCCCTGTATGAAATGCCACCAAGTCCCCTGTAGGTAATGCCACCTTGCCCCTTGTAGGTAATGCCACCCAGCTCCCTGTATGCAATGCCACCAAGTCCCCTGTAGGTAATGCCACCAAGTCCCCTCTAGGTAATTCCACCCAGCCCCCTGTAGGTAATGCCACCCTGCCCCCTGTAGGTAAAGTCACCCAGTCCCCTGTAGGTAATGCCACACAGCCCCCTTCAGGTAATGCCACCCTGCCCCTGCAGGTAATGCCACCCAGCCCCCTGTATGTAATGCCACCCAGCCCCCTGTAGGTAATGCCACCCAGCCCCCTGTAGGTAATGCCACCCAGCTCCCTGTATGAAATGTCACCAAGTCCTCTGTAGGTAATGCCACCTTGCCCCCTGTAGGTAATGCCACCCAGCTCCCTGTATGTAATACCACCAAGTCCTCTGTAGGTAATGCCACCAAGTCCCCTGTAGGTAATACCACACAGCCCCCTGTAAGTTGCACCCATCCCCCCCCTTCAGGAGAAGTCACTGACTTCAATGTCCATATATGGACAGTTTAGTCACTGACTTCTCCTGCAGAGGAATCCCCGGCCACAGGGTCGTGGATTCCGCTTCAGAAGTGAGTGACGTCGCTGTGTCCATATATGGACAGCGTAGTCACTCACTTCTCCTGTAGCGGAATCCCAAATCCCTGGCCAGGGATTGGAGATTCCGACTTCTACAGGGAGAAAAAAAAGACCCTCCTCCTCCTCACATGCACTCTGCACTGTGAGGAGGAGGAGAGAGAGTGCGAGCGACGGAATACATGGCCATCACTCGGGACACATTCCGGTGATGGCCGTGTATTACCCTGCCCCATAGACTTCTATGGGAGCCGGGCGGCTGGGTAAAAGGCTGAAAATAGGGCATGTCCCATTTTTCCATGGCCGTCAAAAAATTGGTTGTGTGAATAGCCCCATTAGGGGTCTATTGTTCCTAATGCAGCTGGGTGACTGCCAATTTATGAACGGCCGTCACCCGGCCGGGAAACCCTGTCGTGTGAATAAGGGCTTACTATGCTGTGTTTCCCGGTTTTAGAAACACCCTACATGTGGCCCTAATCTTTTGCCTGGACATTTGACAGGGCTCAGGAGTGAAAGAGTACCATGCGTAATTGAGGCCTTATTTGGCCATTTACAAAGTATTGGTTCACAATTGCAGAGGCTCGGATGTAAAATAATAAAAGAAATCCCTGAGAAGTGACCCCATTTTGGAAACTACACCCCTCAAGGCATTTATTAAAGGGTGTAGTGAGCATTTTCACCCTACAGGTCTTTTCCATATAAATCATTGCGCTGTAGATGGTGCAAAGTAAAAATAACAATTTTTCCCAGATATAGATATGGCATTTCAGTGGCAAATATGTCGTGCCCAGCTTGTGCCACTGGAGACACACACCCCAAAACTTGTTAAAAGAGTTCTCCCTGTTTTGGCAATGGCATTTATGTAGAAATAAACTGCTGTTTGAGCACGCTGTAGGGTTCAGAAGGGAGGCAGCGCCATTTGGCTTTTGGAGCGTGGAATTTGCTTGGTAGTAGTTTTGTTTTGAGTTTTACTGGTATTTTAGTTTATAATGTGGGGGTACATGTAAGCCGGGCAGAGTACATAAGGAGCATAGTCAGGTGGTATAATAATGGTGTAAAATAATCTATAGATATGTGTTACGCTGTGAAACAATCCTTCATGCACAGGCCGGTGTCTCACTGATAAATGGTGTCCTTTCTTATCCCCCCTTTTGTTACACACTCTACACCTTTACAGTTTTGGGAATTTTGCTGGGAAGTGTTGTCCTGGTATAATACGGGCTCCCTTGCTTCCAGCAGATATGTTTGGGCCCTCCCTTTCCTGGTTTCCTAATTTTAGTGCCTTGATAAATCGCCTCTTGATACAGAAGAAATGTTCCCCTCAGGTTGCACAACTGCATATTTTTCTTTCCTGAATTATTGGAGCCTTAACTTATTTTATTTTTATTAGATGTAGTGGTATGAGGGCAGTTTTCTTGCGGTACGAGCTGTAGTTATTATTGGTACCATTTTGGGTTACATGCGACTTTTTGATCACTTTTATCAAGGTGATCAAAAAACAGCAATTCTGATATTGTTTTTTTAGTTTTTTTTAAATAGCATTTATAAATTGCATGTTAACTTTATTCTGTGGGTCAGTACGATTCCGGAAATACCAAATTTATAGCACTTTTTTATGTTTTACCACTTTTTGCACAATAAAATTACTTTTCTAAAAAGAATGTATTTTATTCTGTCGCCATGTTGTAAGAGGCATAACTTTTTTTACTTTTTTGTCGATGGAGCTGTATGAGGACTTGTTTTTTGCAAGACGAGCTATAGTTTTTATAGGTACCATTTTTGGATACATGCAAATTTTTGATCACTTTGTATTTCAATTTTTGGAAAACAAAGTAACAAAAAAACAGCAATTCTGGCATTATTTTTTAGTTGTTTTTTACGGCGTTCACTGCGTGGGACAGCAAACAATATTTTTATAGTTTAGGTCATTACGGACTAATAAAAAAAGTAAAAATGAGTAAATAAAGGTTTTTTTTATGTAAAAAAAAAATTCAAATTCAAAAGTTCAAAAAAAAACCCTTTTCCCATTTCCCCCTAGAGCATAGTAAAAAAATAAATAAATAAAAATAATTGGTATCGCCGCGTCCGTAAAAGTCTGAATTATTACAATATATCATTATTTAACCCACACGGTGAACGCTGTAAAAAAAAAGTGTAAACGCCAGAATCTCTATTTTTTGGTCACCTCATTTCCTACAAAAAAATGAAATAAAAAGTGATCAAATGTCGCATGTACCCCAAAATGGTATTATTAAAAACTACAGCTTAGCTCACAAAAAATATGTCCTCATATTACTTAATCGACGGAAAAATAAAAAAGTTATGGCTCTCGGAATTTGGTGACACAAAATAAATTTTCTTTTTTACACTTAGGTTTTTATTTGTAAAAGTAATAAAATATAAAAATAACTATATATATTTGGTATCGCCATAATCATATTGACCCACAGAATAAAGTTAACATGTTGTTTTAATTGCACAGTGAATTCCGTAAAAACGACGCTCAAAAAACCATCGCTGTTTTTTTCATTTTCTACCCCACAAATAATTTTTTTCCTGTTTCCTAGTACATTATATGGCACAATAAATGATGCTACGAAAAACTACAACTCGTTCTGCAAAAATCAAGCCCTCATAGGACTATATCGACAGAAAAATAAAGACGTTATGGCTTTATTGGTGTGGGGAGGAAAAAAAGAAAAAGAAAATCTCAAAAAGGGCTGCGGCGGGAAGGGGGGGCAATAAATAATAAAAAGAAAGTGTTTAAACTGCTAAAGCAATACGGTAGTAATGAGGCATTAAATAATTATAAAGAAGAAAAAAAGTTGTGTAAAAGACAAGTAAAGGCATCAAAGCTTGAAATAAAAAGACTTATTGCAAAATAAATTAAAAATTACCCAAAAATATTTCTCAACTACATAGATAAGAAACACAAAATTTAAAGTGTTCGCCCTCTAAGAAATAATCTGGGTATAACCTTAAAAAACACTTAAATAGTCAAATCACAGAGGTCGGATGGCATACACCCCAAGCTCTGCAGGAATTAAGTAGTGTAACAGACAGACTCTCATTTCTAGTGTTTAAGAATTTTATCATTACAGTGTCTGTTCCATAGGACTGGTGCATAGCAAATGTGCTGCCAATATTCAAAAAGGGGTCAAAAAGTGAGCCCAGAAACTATAGACCTGTAAGTTTAACCTCCATTGTGGGTAAAATATTTGAGGGTTTTCTAAGAGATGCTATCCTCGAGTATATCAAAGAAAATGAATTGTTAATGCAGCATCATCATGGGTTTATGAGGGATCGGTCCCGTCAAACTAATCTGATTATCTTCTATGAGTAGATGCAGATGATACTATGCTCTGTAAAGTAATCTGCACAGAGGAGGATAACATAATATTAAAGAGGGATTAGGGGAAGCTGGAGGCGTGGCGGAAGAAAGGGCAAATTAAGTTTAATGTGGCTAAATGTACGGTTATGCATTTGGTTCAAGGAAACAAATTCTGCAATTATGCATTAAATGGTGTAACACTGGGTAAAACTGCAACTGACAAAGACTTAGGGATATTGGTGGAAAGTAAACTTCGCTTTAGCAACCAGTGCCGGGCAGCTGATGCCTAGGCAAATAAAATCATGGGCTGCATCAAGAGGCATAGATGACAAGAAAATAGTTTTGCCTCTATACAAAGCACTAGTCAGACTAAACATGGAATATTATGTACAATTTTGGGCATCTGTGTATAAGAAGGACATGGCTGAAGTAGAACAGGTGCAAAGAAGAGCGACCAAAGTAATTAAAAGAATGGGTGGATTGCAATAACAAAAAAGGTTATTAAACTTGGGGTTAATCGGTTAGAAAAAAAGATGGCTTAGGGGCGATCTAATTACAATGTACAAATATATGAATGGACAGGACTAATATTCTTTTTTACAACTAGGCCTGGAACCGTGACTAGGGGGCATTCTCCGCATCTAAAGGAAAGAAGGTTTCACCATATACATAGATGGGCATCTTTTACTTTAACCTCTTCACGCGCTGCGCCGCAACTGTATGTCCTGCAGAGGGCTTGCTTCCCGCATCAGGACGTACAGTTGCGGAGTAGTTCCCGGCGCACACTGTCTTCACGGACAGTGTCCGGGAACCGGGAGGTTAGCTGTCACCGACAGCTGACACTCCAGTCTTGCCCGTCAGTGGACCATCGCCACTGATTTCGGCAACTAACGCCATAAATGCGGCCACAGATTGCGTTCGCCGCATTTAAGGGGTTTGAAGCACATCGGCAGCCCCCACAAAGTGATTGTGGGGTCTGCCGATGCTTGTCGTGGCTATCGGAGGCCAGACAATGACCTCCGGTTTGCCATGTACGGAAGGCTTGGAGGAGCAGCCTCCGGCCGGTCACATCACAATGACAATTGGAATGCATTACACTAGGTAGTGTAATGTACTCTAGCAGCGATCAAAGCTGCAAGTCTAAATGTCCTCTAGTGGAAAAAGTAAAAAAAAGTAAAAAAAGTTATAAAAATGTTTTAAAAAAAGTGTAAAAATAAAAGTTATATAAACAAAAAATGTTTTTTTTTCCTATAATAAGACTTTCATTATAGGATAAAAAATGAACACAGTAAAAAAAGTACACATATTTGGTATCGCCGCGTTCTTATGGCCCAAACTATAAAACTATAATGTTATTTTTCCCGCACGATGAACACCCCAAAAAAAATCAATAAAATAACGACAACGGAATCTCTATTTTTTGGTCACCACCCCTCCCAAAATAGAGAATAAAATGTGATCAAAAAGTCGCATGTACCCAAAAATAGTACCGATGAAAACTACAACCCGTCCCACAAAAAACAAGCTCTTACACACCATTTTTTGATTAAAAATTAAAAAAGTTATGGCTATCAGAAAATGGTGACACAGAAAATAAATTATTTTATTGTGCAAATGCTGCATAACATAAAAAAACCTATATACATATGGTATCGCTGTAATCGTACCGACCCGCAAAATAAAGTAAAATTGTCATTTATAGCACACGGTGAACGCTGCAAAAAATAAACTAAAAAAACATTATCAGAATTGCTTGTTTTTGGTCACCCGGCTTGCAAAAAAATTTAATTAAAAGTGATAAAAAAAAATCGCATGTACCCCAAAATGGTACCAATGAAATCTACAGATTGTCCCGCAAAAAATAAGCCGTCACCCAGCTCCGGTGATGAAAAAATTAAAAAGTTCTGGCTCTCAGAATATGGCGATGCAAAATGTGCAGAGTATTCCAAAATCGGATAAGATCGGGCGCCATTTATCAGTGCGACACCGGCCACACATCTATGAATTATTATTTATTTACCACATTATTATACCCTCTTATTATGCCCTGATGTACCCCGCACAGCTTACATATGCCCCCACATTATAGACTGAAATATCAGTAAAACCCCAAACAGAACTATTACCAAGCAAAATCTGCGCTCCAAAAGCAAAATGGCGCTCTCTCCCTTCTGAGTCTTGCAGCGTGCCCAAACAGCAGTTTGCACCCACATATATGGCATCGCCATACCCGAGAGAACCCGCTTAACGTTTTATGAGGTATTTGTCTTAGGTGGCACAAACTGGGAACGAAATATTATGCACTAAAATGGCATACCAGTGGAAAATTGCAATATTCACACCATCCGCTGTGCATTAACCCCTTTGCGCACTATAACTTAATAGATCGTCATGGTGCAGGGGTTGATGTATGGAGTGGGCTCACGTGCTGCGGGTGTCAGCTGTGTATTATGGACTAACGGACAGGAACAGCGATCGTGCGGTTACAGATGCCTGTAAAAATACAATATACTGCAATACATTGGAATTGCAGTATATTGTACCAGCGATCCAATGATCGCTGGTTCAAGTCCCCTAAGGGGACTAATAAAATGTGTAGAAGAATTAAAGTTATTAGTAGTGAGAAAGAAAAAAGTTTCAAGTTAAAAAAAAAACCTTTTCTTATTTTTCTTCTAAAGCAATGTAACAAAAAAATAAACAAAATTGGTATCGCTACGTCCGTAAAAGGCCGAACTATTACAATATATCATTTAACTCGCACGGTGAACACCGTAAAAAACTTAAATTATTCAAACCGACAAAATCGCTGTTTTTTTGGTCACTTTAGCTCTAAAAAAAAAATGAAATACAACTTTTGGATCACTTTTTATGCACCAAAAAATGATAGCAATAAAACCTGCAACTCGTCCTGCAAAAAATAAGACCTCCCACCGCTAAATCAAGCAACAAATAAAGAAGTTACTGCTCTCAGGATGTGGTGAAACAAAACAATTTTTATTTTAACAAATAGATTTTTCTTTGTAAAAGTAGTATAATATAAAAAAAACTATATAAATTTGGTATCACCGTAATTGTATTGAGCCGCAGAATAAAGTAAAGTTTTCGTGGAATCAGATTTTTTTCCTATATCAGTTCACAAATAATTTGTTTTCATTTTCCCAGTACATTTTATGACACTTTAAATGGTGTCAAAAGAAACTAAAATTCCTCCCGCAAGAAATAAGCCCTCACACCACTCTACTGACAGAAAAAGAAAAAAACGTATGGCTCTAAGAACGTGGGGAGTGAAAAACGAAAATAAGAAAGCAAAAAATGGATCAGTCCTGAAAGGGTTAATTCATTTCTAATGAAAACATTTTTAGTGTAAAAAATTGTGATTTAATTCCTGTGAAACGCCTAAAGGGTAAAAACACTTTGTGATCGCTGATTCGAATACCTTGAGGGTTGCAGTTTTCAAAATAGTCTGACTTCTGGGGATTTTCTAATATATAAGGCCCTCAAAGCCATTTCAGAACTGAACTGGTCCCTGAAAAAATGACCTTTTGAAATTTTCTTTAAAATATGAGAAATTGCTGCTAAAGTTCTAAGCCTTGTAATGTCCTAGAAAAATAAAAGAACATTCAAAAAATGATGCAAACATAAAGTAGACATATGGTAACTGTTAACTAGTAACTATTTTGCATGGTATTACTATCTGTTTTAAAACGTTAAAAATTTTTCTACATTTTGGTGTTTTTCAGAAATAAATACCAAAATTATCGACCAAATTTTTTCACTAACATAAAGTACAACATGTCACGAGAAAATAATCTCAGAATCGCTTGGATAGGTAAAAGCATTCCGATGTTATTACCACATAAAGTAGCATATGTCCGATTTGAAAAAAATCGGCTGTGTTCTGAAGGCCAAAACAGGCTGAGTCCTGAAGGGGTTAAGGGTATGTTCACACGGCTTATTTTTGGCCATTTTTCAGGCCGTAAATGTCCAAACATCTGCCCATTGATTACAATGGGAAAAACAGCGGTCTGTTCTGACGGGACGCTTTTTTACGCGGCCGTTTTTAAAAATGGCTACGTAAAAAAACGCCCACGAAAAAGAAGTGCATGTCACTTCTTGTGCCGTTATTGGAGCCGTTTTTCATTGACTCTATAGAAAAACAGCTCCAAAAACAGCCGTAATAAACGCTGCGAAAAACACGAGTTGCTAAATAAACGGCTGAAAATCAGGAGCTGTTTTGCCTTGATAACAGTTCTGTATTTTCAGATGTTTTTTGCTAAGCGTGTGAACATACCCTAAGAGTTTGATCTCTTTGATGGTAAGTTCATTGAGCAAGTGCTGTGCCCGCAGTCGCTGACCTCCGGCACGTCCTACTTAACGGCAGCTGCGACCGGAGGAGACTTTCTTCATGCTGGCATCTCCCTCTTCAGAGATGCCATCACATGCGGCTGCAGATTCCCTCGGTGTCTTGTAGGGTGCGCACACGCTCACTCCCGACTTTAACCCCTAGATGCACCACGACGCAACTGTACGTCCTGGTGGCCAGTTTCTTAGCGCACGAGGACGTACAGTTACTGTGCGGTTTGTGGTGCATACAGTTGGCGACAGTGTGCAATGGGAACCGGGAGGCTAGCTGTCCCAGACAGCTGACACTCCACTATTGCCGATCAGTGGCTCATTTCCGCTGATTTCGGCAATTAACCCTTTAAATGCAGCGATCGATTGCAATCTACGCATTTTAGGGGTTTCTAGCACATCGGCAGACCTCACAATGAAATCGGACCAGCCTCCTGATAGACTTCCTGTCAGCTCGTCCCGCCAAATATAAGCCCTCACACCGCTCAATCGACCAAAATATAAAAAAGTGATGCCTCTCAGAATGTGTTGATACAAAACAATATTTTTTTTTTAACAAATAGTTTTTTCTTTGTAAAAGTAGTAAAATATAAAAAAAAAACTAGATAAATTTAGTATCACCGTAATCGTATTGACCAGCAGAATAAAGTTAAGTTGTTGTTTTTACCGCACGGTGAAAGCGGTAAAAACGAAACCCAAAAAACAATGGAGGAATTGCAGTTTTTTTCCAATTTCACCCCCCGCAAAGAATTTTATTTTCGGTTTCCAAGTACATTATATGGTACTTTAAATGGTGTCAATAGAAACTACAGCTCCTCCCACAAGAAATAAGCCCTCACACCACTCTACTGACAGAAAAAGAAAAAAACTTATGGCTCTAAGAACGTGGGGAGTGAAAAACTAAAATAAGAAAGCAAAAAATGGATCAGTACTGAAAGGGTTAACTCTTCCCTCAAAAAATAAGCCCTTAACCGCTCTATTGATGGAAAAATAAAAAAGTTATGGCGTTTGGAGGGCGGGGAGTGAAAAACTAAAATGGAAAAGCAAAAAAGGATCAGTCCTGCAAAGGTTAATTCATTTCTATTAAAAAAAATCAATTACTACCACATGTGGGGTATTGTCATACTCGGGAGAGATTGCGTTACAAATTTGGGGCGACTTTTTCTCCTTTATCCTTTGTGAAAATGAAAAAAAAATCAACATTTTAGTAGACAAAAATGTTGATATTCATTTTCACGGCCTAATTCCACTAAATTCTACAAAAAACCTGTGTGGTATAAATGCTCACTATACCCCTAGAAAAATTTCTTGAGGGGTGTAGTTTCCCAAATGGGGTCACTTTTGGGAGGTTCCTACTGTTTTGGTTCCTCCAGGGCGTTGCAAACGCGACATGGCACTGAAAACCAATCCAGCAAAACTGCTCTCCAAAATCCAAAAGGCGCTCCTTCCCTTCTGAGTCCTACTGTGAGTCCAAACAGCAGTTTATTACCACATATGGGGTATTTCCGTAATTGGGAGAAGATGCTTTAGAAATGTTGGGGTGCATTTTCTTCTTTATTCCTTGTATATATTACAAATTTCTATGTTTTTTCAGAAAAAAAGAAGATTTTCATTTTCACAGACTAACTCCACTAAATTCTGCAAAAAACCTGTGTGGTATAAATGCTCACTATACCCCTAGATAAATTCCTTGAGGGGTGTAGTTTCTAAAATTAGGTCACTTTTGGGGCGTTTCCACTGTTTTGGCACCACAGGACCTCTTCAAACCTGACATGGTGCCTAAAATATAATCTAAAAAAAGCAGACCCCAAAATCCTGTAGGTGCTCCTTTGCTTCTGAGGCCGGTGTTTCAGTCCATTAGGACACTAAGGCTACATGTGGGATATTTCTAAAAACTGCAGAACCTGGGCAATAAATATTGAGTTGTGTTTCTCTTGTAAAATCTTCTGTGTTACAGATTTTTTTTTATTACATATGAATGTCGGCAAAAAAAAATGACATTTGTAAATTTCCCCTTTACATTGCTTTATTTCCTGTGAAACGCCTAAAGGGTTAAGAAACTTTCTGAATGCTGTTTTGAATACTTTAAGGGGTGCAGTTCTTAAAATTGGCTTTTGAAATTTTTGTGAAAAATTGCTGCTAAAGTTCTAAGCCTTGTAACGTCCTAGAAAAATAAAGGACTTTCAAAAAAAGATGCAAACATAAAGTAGACATATGCGAAATGTTAACTAGCGACTATTTTGTGTGGTATTACTATCTGTTCTACAAGCAGATACATTTAAAATTTAGAAAAATGCAAATCTTTGCACATTTTCTCAAAATTTTGGTGTTTTCACTAATAAATATTGAATTTATCGACAACATTTTTCCACTATCATAAAGTACAATATATCACGAGAAAACAATCTCAGAATCGCTAAGATAGGTAAAAGCATTCCCAAGTTATTACCACATAAATTGACACATGTCAGATTTGAAAAATCAACTGTGCCCCAAGGCCAAAACAGGCTGTGTCCTGAAGGGGTTAAAGGGCCAGCCTGTGTTTAGTTCCCCAGCCAATCCCTTTACAACCTAGACTAAAAAAAGGGCTCTGCCCTTTCTCTCCTTGCCTGAGCGTTGTTGTGTCTACCCATGTTCCTTAGTCAATGGTCCCTTAGTCTTATCCTGTTCCCAATGTTCCCATATCCTGTTTCCTGCCCATGTCCACTAATTGTGTTTGTTTCTGAGTGAAGTCTAGTGTTGGAGTCGAGTTCATCCTCTGTGCCATGTGTCCTTTGCCATACCAAGCGTCATCTGTCATGCTAAGCGTCATCTGCCACGCCAAACGTCATCTGTGCCGAGGAGTCTGCTTCATCATAGTATCTGCTACGCCATGTGTCTGTCATAACTTCCATACAGGTACTCCAGTGATAAATACTTACATTGACTGTGTTTTGGCCAGCTGCTACTCCACAACAGTGGAGCGGCCTAGTGGGTCCACATACCCCCACAGCAAGTTTAAGGAGAGCCTAGATGCCTTTCTTGAAAATTATAATATTACTGTAAAGGATCTGCCAGGCACAGCTTCAGGGTTAACTTCCTTAGGTAATCAGTCTTCACCTGAGTCTATCTGTCTGAGACTGACTCCAGCTTCCACCACTCAGGCTGGCAGGCTTAGGAGTGGGAGAGCCTATCGCAGCCTGGCCAGACTCAGCTAGCTCCCGCCCTCTGTCTATTTATACCTGCCTTTCCTTTTCCTCCTTGCTTGTGATTCTTTCCGTGTGGTTTCCTGGCCCAGCTACAGCTCCTAACAATTTGATCCTGCTCCATTCTGACCCTGGCTTTCTGACTACTCTTCTGCTCTGCGTTTGGTACCTCGTGCTCTCCTGGTTTGACTTGGCTCGTTCACCACTCTGTTGCTCACGGTGTTGCCGTGGGCAACTGCCCCTTTCCCTTTGCTTTATATTCCCTTGTATGTTTTGTCTCGTGCACTTACTGAGCGTAGGGACCGCCGCCCAGTTGTACCCCGTCGCCTAGGGCGGGTCGTTGCAAGTAGGCAGGGACAGAGTGGCGGGTAGATTAGGGCTCACTTGTCCGTTTCCCTACCCCTATCATTACAATTACAAGTTTTAGGTACTACCTTCTGGAGATAGGGATTTATTCTAATTGCCATGTTTGAAATTGGGGAAGAATTTTTCCTTCAACCAGTTCAGGACCGGCTATTTTGAGCCTTCAGGATCAAGCACCGTTTAGCCATTTTTAGCATGCATTAGTTAAAAGGCTATAACTGTTTTATTTGTTTGGCTAGCGATGTGATTTTGCAATGTTTTTTTCATAGACAAAGCAGGCTTCTTTTTCATCATTTTTATACACATACTTTTTGCTATTTTAGAATTGTCAGGCTTATACGATAAGTTTAAAAAGAATAGAAACAAAATATGCTTTTTTACTTTTCAGCTGTTTTTTTTCTGGTAATAATATAGTTTTACCCTAAAATAAACCTTTTGTCATTGTCTACCATAAATTTTGATGTATTACATGTCTTTTTTAGAGTAATTGGGTCAGGACTAGCGTAACGACAATGATTAGCAGAGGCATAGCTAGGTTCTCCAGCACCCGGGGCAAAGATTCAGTTTTGCGCCCCCCCCAACCTCTTTCCCGACATCTCCTTTCCCCTCGCCGTGTTTGTTTTCTCTACCAATCGACGTGTCATTTCTTTTTATGTAACGTGAGCATAAAATTATTTGTACATTTCACAAGCAATATGGTTCTATACACAACACAAGAACCAAGCTCGGTACATATATACAGCCCCAGAACAAATACAGCTCAATTTAGTGCAACCCCTGCCGTATAGGTTTGTACGGCGTAAAACTACAGCTCCCAGCATAGCCCGAACAATGGAAAGGATATGCTGGGAGATGCCATTTCACAAAAATAAATCCTATCATAATCATACCACCCATCATCTCGCTGCAGATCATACAGTGATTACAGTGCTGATTAGAGGCAGAGTGAACATTTACATTAGGTGACTCACCGGTGACGTCTCAGATTCTAGTTATTTTTCTCCATCCAGGCCAGACCTCTATGATGAATTCTCCCGGTCACAGACCATTTCTGCAGTTTGCCGCTCAGATGTCTTCAGCTTCTCACTTTACCAACATTTCTGCACCTATAAATAAAGATAAAGTTATCATTATACCACACACTACGCCCCTAAATATAATAGCGCCAAACACTGCACCTCTAATTATAATAGCACCATACACCGTGTCCCACACACTGTGCCCCCTGTAGATAGTGCCTGCCATAGAGCCCCATGTAGATAGTGCCTGCCATAGAGCCCCTGTAGATAGTGCCCCCATATAGACCACCCCTGTATATAGTGTCCCACAAATAACTCCCCCTATAGTGCTCTACAGATAGCCCACCCCTGTATATAGACCTGTACAGATAGCCCAACCATGTATGTAGCCCCTCTGTAGATATAGCCCCCCTGTATATAGTGCTCCACATATAGTCCACCCCTGTATATAGTGTTTCACAGATAGCCCACCCCTGTATATAGCCCCCCTTGTACATATAGTCCACCCCTGTATATAGTGCTCCACTAGATAGTCCACCCCTGTATATAGTGCTCCACAGATAGCCCACCCCTGTATATACTATATACAAGAGTGGGCTATCTGTGGAGCACTATATACGTGGGTGGACTATATGTACAAGGGGGCTATATACAGGGGTGGGCTTTCTGTGGAGCACTATAGGGGGGAGCTATTTGTGGGATACTATATACAGGGGTGGGCTATATCTACAGGGGGACTATATACAGGGTAGGCTATATCTACAGGGGGACTACATCTACAGGGGGACAATATACAGGGGTGGGCTATCTACAGGGGGACCATATCTACAGGGGGACCATATCTACAGGGGGACCATATCTACAGGGCTGGGCTATATCTACAGGGCTGGGCTATATCTACAGGGCTGGGATATACACAGGGGGGCTATATATACAGGGGTGGGCTATACACAGGGGGCTATATTTACAGAGGGGGGCTATACACAGGGGGGCTATATCTACAAGGGTGGGCTATATACAGGGGTGGGCTATATACAGGGGGAATATATCTACAGGGGGTTATATCTACAGGGCTGGGCTATATCTACAGGGCTGGGCTATATACAGGGCGACTATATCTACAGGGGGGGCTATATACTGGGGTGGGCTATCTATGGAGCACCATATACAGGGGTGGGCTATATCTACAGGGGGCTATATACTATATAGCCCACCCCTGTATATGGTGCTCTATAGACAGCCCACTCCAGTATATAGCCCCCCTGTAGATATAGTCCACCTGTATATAGCCCAGCCCTGTAGATTTAGTCCCCCTGTAGATATAGTCCCCCTGTATATAGCCCAGCAGATATAGTCCCCCTGTATATAGCCCAGCCCTGTAGATATAGTCCCCCTGTATATAGCCCCCCTGTAGATATAATCCCCCTGTATATAGCCCAGCAGATATAGTCCCCCTGTATATAGCCCAGCCCTGTAGATATAGTCCCTCTGCATATAGCCCAGCCCTGTACATATAGTCCCCCTGTAGATAAGACACCCCCGTAGATAAAGTCCCCCGTGTAGACAAAGTCCCCCCCGCAGATACAGCCACACTTCTATTACAATTTAAAAAATAAATAAATAAATAAATAAATTTCAAACTCACCTTATTCCCGCTCCCACGCCGTCCGGCAGCCATGGAGACCTGCTCTCTTCTGCGCAGGTCTCCAGGGGGTTGAACACAGCGTCTATGAAAGGCGCTGATTGGCTAGGCAGGATGACTTTCCCTGCCAGTCATTCAGCGCCTTTCATCGACGGAAGCGTCACTGGTACAAAAGGTACCAGTTGCTTCATTCGTGGAAAGGCGCTGAACGTGCCCGGTCATTCATTGCTTCTAATTGTACCTGTGTCCTTGCGATACAGGTACAATTATAGTTCAGGAGGTGGGGGCGCTGGCGCCCCCCTCTGAACTGCGCCCGGGGCACATGCCCCGCTTGCCCCCCCCTAGCTACGCCCCTGATGATTAGCATGGGTAATGTTTTTCTTTTGTGACATTTTCTGTGCATTTATTATTTCGTTTATTTTTTACTTTATTTTACTTTTATTTTTTTACTATTTTGGCTTGTCCCTCAAAGGTCAGAAAAGTGTTATGTACACCTTGTTTTTCTACTGTAACTAGAGTTGCACAGCAGCCCCAGTTACAGGGAAAATCAGCCCTCTTATAGTGACTATTGTCACTAATGGGCATCCCGTATGACCAGTCACATGATCACCGGGACCAATAAAGGCTTGAGCAATGTGTTCAGTTGATCAGAGAAGATTGAAGCTGTGAAAGCTGCTTCTATCTTCTCTTCAGGGTCCCGTGCCGTAAATATAATATGGTGCAGGTTTTAAGGACCTTGACCGCCAGCCATATATATACAGTCGGCAGTCGGGAACCGGTTAATGAGGCAATTGGCATTCGCCTCACGGGTTTATGCCTTCCTTTGTATCAACATGGATAATTGGTTGGACTTAATTGAGCTGTCTTTTTTCAACCTTATCAACTAAGTAACTATGTAACTATAACTAGGACAGATTTTTATTTCCTAACAGGAAACAATGAACATTTCTTTTGAATGACTGCAAGTAGAGATTTTGAAAACCATGAAGAATTGAGATTTTTACAATTATTCTCCTCAACATTGTAATTGCAACACAAAGAAGGGCAATCCGTAAGGTTATGAAAATTGAGGAAGTAGCAGGTGTCACTAAGATCTGCAAATGATCACATTTTCAAGCACCTAGCTCCAATCTGTGGCATGTGGGAGGCGCATAAAAGCCAAATAGCATGCAAAGTTTTTTAGCCACATGAAACCTCAAGAATTGTATCAAGTGGTGTGGGACGATTGTGCGATGCCTCTTGTTCGTCGATGTGCCAGTTATCGCCACTTTTTGCAAACTGAGAGGGACAGAAACTTTGAACTGAAAGTCCTTAGTTTATTACTCCGACAGATCGCTACGTGCCTAGTCTGAGAAATCAGCACTGTTCAATATTGCGTGTCCTGGAAGTTACACAACAACACGCTGGAATGACAGCAAGACGTGCGTGGAGGTGAACTTCTGCATAGATGGATCATCTGATTGGAAGAACCAGTGGTACAGTCATTTTTCAGCAGAACATCGCGAGGCCGCATGTTGCTCGTGCTACTGTGAGCCGGCCTGGCCTTAACGTGCTAGCATGGCCTGCAGCGTCTCCAGACTTGTCTCCCATTGAGCATATCTGGGACGTCATTAGTCGGCAATTGCAAAGGGAGCTGCCAGCAGCCAATCTTGATGATTTGCGTGCCCAAACGCATTCAGCGTGGCATAACATTCCTCAGACAACCATTAAATACCTCATTGATAACATGCCAAGGCGTGTAAGTGCGTGCATTTCTGAACTTGGTGCTCATACTCGATACTGAATTAATCAAGATGCTTGTAATATTTTATTTCCATTTTTTTATCATTTGCATATCATTAAGATGTCTATCGATCCTGTGGTTTCCACAATTCCAAAACTTTTCCTTCTTGGTATAGCAATTTCACCGTTAAGACTATAGGAATAAGAGATGAGCAATTTTCTGTTATGAAATCCAATTTCCCCTATTTTAGACAATGGAAGCTAAATGCATTTCTGTATTTTAGGCTCTAATGTTTTGTATGGCAGAACTACTATTCCATAATGGGAAATAATTAGGCTGTTTTTAGATGGCGTAATACAGGTGCTTTTTTGCACCCACATTACAGACATTAAACTCGGGCCTCCTTTGGTTTACCAGAACTCTGTTTCCCATTAACCACAGGAGATCCAGTTGGGGCACCCGTAATAGGGTTGCAAAAAGCACCCGTATTACGCCTGTGTGAAACCAGTCTAAGGCCGGATTCACACAAGCTTATATGATGCGTGGCTGCGTGATTTTCGCGCAGCCGCCATCATTATGACACTATGTTTGTATGTTTGTAAACAGAAAAGCACGTGGTGCTTTTCTGTTTTCATTCATAGTTTCATTCATAGTTTTGACTACTGTAGCGCGCATCACGCACGCACTTTAATGGGTGCGTGATGCGTGAAAAAAGGCCAAAGATAGGATATGTCGTGAGTTTTTACGCCATACGCTGCGTGAAAATCACTGACAGTCTGAACGGCCCCATAGACTAACATAGGTCTGTGCGACGTGAGTGAAAATCACGCGCGTTGCACGGACGTATTACACGTTCGTCTGAATAAGCCCTAAGGGTTAGCGAATAGCAGCAAATTTGTTAATCTCTAATTAGCATAACGACGGCTGTTCCCCACCGCCACTGTATACTTACCTTTCCAAGGTGTCCCTCCCTCACTCCACTCTGGTCGCAGCCTCAATCATCAATGCTCTCCTCTTGCAACTTGGGCACTTCCTAGTGTGTGTGCGCTGACCCTTCTTCCCTTAAAGGGCCAGTGCGCGACCAAATTATCCACCCAGTTTCCAGGGTATAAATGAACCTCGATTCTGGTTAGTCAATTTGGTTTGCACTAGCTTGCTAGTGAAACCCTGCATTGTTGTTTGTTTGGATTACCTGTGATTTGAGTCTGCCTGTACCTTTGACTATCCTTGCTTGCCACCTGCCCTGACCTCCTGCTTGTTTTCCATGACAACCCTCTGCTACCTGCCTTGAACTTTGACTCAGTTAACAGTGAGTGATCATCTGCCACCTGCCCTGACCTATGCTATACCAGACTCTGTGCTAATTTAGCTATTTCTATACCTCTCCTTTCCATTTTGGCCAGTGCCAAGGAAGACTACTCTGGGGGTAGCGACCTGGGGATCCTCAGCTGCGAAGTCCAAAGGCCTGTAACGGGATTAAAGGGTGAATACCTTGGAATCCTGAAATAGACCATAGAGGCAAGTGAATGCTGTAACAGGTGTGAAGTGGCAGAAAGGCCTTTGGACCACCACAGGCACCAGGGCTTTGATGCAACTTTTTCCTCGGCACCATTATAGCTATTCAGCTACGCCACTGGCTCTCAGATCAAATGGGTTATCTGTGATGAGAAGACCCTCTTAAAATAAAAATCATTCTAGGGCCAGATTCACACGAGCGTGTGCGTTTTGCGCACGCAAAAAACGCGGCGTTTTGCGTGCGCAAAAGGCACTTAACAGCTCCGTGTGTCAGCCCCGTATGATGCGCGGCTGCGTGATTTTCGCGCAGCCGCCATCATTATGACACCCCGTTTGGATGTTTGTAAACAGAAAAGCATGTGGTGCTTTTCTGTTTACATTCATAGCTTTACTGCTGTTGCGCGAATCACGCGCGTCCCACGGAAGTGCTTCCGTGTGGTGCGGCTGATTTTCACGCACCCATTGAATTCAATGGGTGCGTGATGATTGCGAAATACGCACAAAGAACGGACATGTCGTGAGTTTTACGCAGCGGACTCACGCTGCGCAAAAAACACTGACAGTCTGCACTGCCTCATAGACTAGTATAGGTCACGTTCGTCTGAATAAGCCCTAAGGGTATGTTCACACTGAGTTTTTTGCGGCAGAAAAATCTGCCTGCAAAACTCAAGGAACCACTGAAAGAAAGAGCATGTCACCTCTGCCTCCCATTGAAATCACTTGATCACTTTTTATCACATTTGTTTTAAGGCAGGATTCACAGAAAACATACATTTTTGCATTGTTTTTTGTCTCTTTTTTTTACGGCGTTTACCGAGCGGGTTAAATAATTTAATAATTTTATAGATAGGGTCGTAACGGACGCGGTGATACCAAATATGTGGAACTTTTTGACTTTTTTTTTTGAATAATAAAGCAGTTCGTAAGGGGAAAAAGTGGGTTTTTAAAAAAAATTTCACAATTTATTTATTAACTTTATTCAACTTTTTTTTATTTACTGTTTTTACCAGTCCCTCTAGGGGACTTCACTATGCGATCGTCCTATCGCTATTATGATACACTGCAATACTTCTGTATTGCAGTGTATTATTGCCTGTCCGTGTAAAACGGACAGGCATCTGCTAGGCCATGCTAGGCCTAGCAGGCGATAACTGGGGCAGACCTGGGGGCCTTTGTTAGGCCCCTCAGCTGACATAGAAGACACCGACACCCTGCAATCCCACGTAGGGTGCCGGTGGGGTGAGAGTGGGAGCTCCCTCCCTCTCTCCAAAACCACTCAGATGCGGTGCTCGCTATTGCGTGCCGCATCTGAAGGGTTAAACGATCAAGATTGATACTGATATCGATCTCGTCCGTTTGAGCAGGGATGATCCCAGCCCTCAGCTACCTAAGGTAGCTGAGAGAAGGGAGATTTAACGGCTCCCTACTCTTTTTATTTATTCTGATGCAGCGCCGTAAAAAGGCTACTGCATCGGAATAAAGCCCGTTAGTGGCCGCCGTAAAAACACTATGGGGGGGTCATTAACGGGTTAATGACAGATTGTAAATAAACACTATATTGCCAAAAGCATCTAGACACCTGACCATAACACCTACTGTATGTGAGCTTGTTGGATATCCCATTCTAAAACAACGGGCATTAATATGGAGTTGGACCCCCTTTTAGGGCAATAACAAATTCAACTCTTCTGAGAAAACTTTCCACAAGATTTTGGAGTGTGTCTATGTGAATTTGTGCCCATTCAGACATAAGGAAATTCAGGGCTTTAGGGATTTTCATTCTTACTATGGAAATGCTCATCACAACATAGTACGACAAGGAAATTCAGGGCTTGAATGTAGACAACCATTGTCACAAAATGGCCGCTTACGCTGATGATTTTTTTAAATTTGGCTACTAATCCTAAAACTGGCTTACCTTACGTCCTTAAAATTTTTAATGATTTTGGTGTTATCTCAAAATTTAAAATGAATTTCAACAAGTCAAAGATCATAAAAATATCAGAACCACCTGACAATATACAAGCTATTCAAGGGGTTATCCAGGTTTTTTGTAATATTGAGGGTCTATCCTTAGGATAGGCCATTAATATTAAGTCGGTGGGGTCTGACTTTCTGCACACGCGCTAATTAGCTATTTGAAGGGGCCGCAGTGCTCGCAGCTTCTTCATTGTTTATATGGTTCTCCTTCTTATTCATACTTGCACGTGCTGTTACATTTGTAGCGACTGTGCAAGGTATTGCACCGCTGTACCATTCAAGTGACTGGGACAGGCATTCTGCGTTATTCTGAATTTCCAACCCTATTCTTTATCTACTCTCTTTCTAGCGCCTTTTTACTCTTCCCTGGACTTTGTCATACAGACCACAAAATAGTAGTTTTAGTCTGACCCTACTTGGGCTATCTTCTCCAGGACATGACTGTCAACTTTTCCCCATACATTCCTAACAGGACCTATCTTTACTTAGTCACCAGACCTAACTCAGGTCTCCCTGTAACCCCTCCTGCACTGCAGGATCTATCTAGCTGTCTCACCAGGGCCCTACTCTAAGGGATATCCCCCACTACCTACTTCAATGACGTTCCAGTATACCATCCTTTCCCAAAATTTCAATACCAGGCCACGTTTCAGGCCCCCAGGGCAACCACACTCACTGCAGCTTCCTATTCCAACCCATCTTTAGGGATCATCTTCAATTTCCTACCAGGCACAAAACAGACCTCCCCGGATTTGAGCACCTTACCGCTCATTCCCCACTGGTCCTTTTCCCGGGCTGACTATTTCCACAGCCTCAGCAGAATTCCCAGAGCTACCACCTCAGCAAAGCAATTATTCTGCCAGAAGCACTGCTTCAGCCTGACAGTACACAAAAGGCCACCCTCCTCTATGGTCTGCCTCTCTCCATACATGTAACATGTAGCCTGACAGCTCACCGTCTGCTCGTGACTCCTGCTTCCCACTGCACCTTACACCACAGCAGTCCCTGTCTCAGCTCTGTATAGACTTTGGTCAACTTCCAGCATACACCTCTATCCACAGCCTCCAGCCTTCTGCTGCCCTGCAGCATGACAAGCCAACTCAATCACTGGATTTTTTTTGTTCAAAATACTCTCACTCCTCTCTGCTGAGCTCTGCACCTCCCTCTTGCTTTGGGTGCCATTTTGACTGTCCTTTATTTTCTCCCCATGCCCTCCCCCTTCCAGCATGGTGGCACATAGCATGGTGGCACATTGTATCTCATCACCATGCTTTCCTCTGCCACCACCAGGCTCTTCCAGGGCCTGCCAGCAACTCTGCTCTTTCCTATCCTTGTGTCGTTTACCACCCTCCCGATGACGGCACTGCTGGGCACGGCCTGCACCATCTAGAATCTACAACAAGACAATAACACAGCAAAATAGTTACATTGCACCTGCTATCCAGACAGTCTCTTAAAGGTTCAGTTGACCTATCTACAATAAAGATACATGTCTTAGTCCATAGCCTATAGCATTTGGTCTGTCTGCCTCCTGTTGGAGGTTGTGTGTGTACCTGCCTTCGTGAGTAAGTATCGGCCGGTTCAGTGATTTTAAATAATATATATATATATGGTTCTTTTTCAGTGATTTGTTTTTGATAATAGTGTAGGGACTCACAAAATATTGAGGACCCTTGTCGTGGGTTGTGAGCTTACATATTTTGGCCAAAATATCCACTAATGCTTCAAACATTTTTGTATTGACATTTATTGTCTATCATGGATATTTTTTCGGGATACAGCTGGACCTAGTGCCTAGTGCTGGGGGAGAAACAGTGTGTCAGTTTACTGTGTGGTGCATTTTGATGGTGCTGGGTAGCCCGCCTGGTCTAATAGTATGGGCGTAATTAATAGGCTGTATTCCAGTATGGTGCACTACATTAACCATGTGACTGGCACACTTGTAAAAGCTTTATCTGTGTGCAGTATTAGGGCGGGTTCACACATAGCGGAATTTCACTTAAATTCCGCTGCGGACACTCCGCAGCGTTAATCCGCAGCGGAGCCGTTTCTCCATTGACTTTCACTTTAATTTAGCAGTGTTCGTTTACACGATGCGTACAATTCCGCTGCGGAGCATAGGCTGCGGAGCGGAATTTGGTGTCCGCAGCATGCTCTGTCTGTTGCGGAGCAGTGGCGGACTGGTTGCGGACTCATGGCGGAATTTCTCCATTGACTTCAATGGAGAGTCAAAATTCCGCAATGAAGTCCGCAGATCTTATGTGTGCTGCGGAGCGTATTGTTTTTACTACCATGACATTTCTTCATTCTGGCTGGACCTATGTATTTCTAGGTCTACAGCCAGACTGATGAAGTCAATGGGGCTCCCGTAATAACGGGAGCGTTGCTAGGAGACGTCTGTAAATAGTCACTGTCCAGGGTGCTGAAAGAGTTACGCGATCGGCAGTAACTGTTTCTGCACCCGGGACAGTGACTACCGATCTCAATATACATGTATCTGTAAAAAAAAATATAAGTTCATACTTACCGAGAACTCCCTGCGTCTGTCTCCAGTCCGGCCTCCCAGGATGACGTTTCAGTGTAAGTGACGGCTGCAGCCAATCACAGGCCAAGCACAGGCTGCAGCGGTCACATGGACTGGAGCGTCATCCAGGGAGGTCGGGCCGGATGCCGAAAGAGGGACGCGTCACCAAGACAACGGGCGGTAAGTATGAATTTCTTTGACTTTCACTAGGGAAAGTGCTGTCCCTTCTCTCTATCCTGCACTGAATAGGGAGAAGAGAAGCACTTTTCCTGCAGTCCGCAGCGGCCAGTCCGCATCAATTTTCTGCACATTTTGTGCAGATCCGCTGCAGAATCTGCAACGCAGATTCTGTGCGGCATTGATGCGGACAGTTGCGGAGGAATTCCGCCATGTGTGGTCATGCCCTAAGTGCAGTATTAGTGCTAAGCAGCCACCCCCCTCATGAATGAGGTGTGTTTGGTGTCTGTTCATTAGTATATATTGCACCTGGGCTATCTCCCTCTATGTAGCATTTGGTCTGTCTGTGTCCTGTTGAAGGATGTGTGTGTACCTGCCTTCATGAGTATCGGCCCGTTCAGTGATTTTAAATAATATACATAGCCTATAGTGGGTTTAGAAGGGGGCACTAAATTTACCCACCTTACACACAATTTCCCATCTTCATTAGGCAGAGATATTGGCCTGTAATTGCCACAATCGTGTGCATCTTTACCTTCCGTATGCAGCAAGGTGACGCTTCCAAAGATTGAGTTGTAAATTATGCCCCAGGGAGAATAGCATTACAAAGGCTTTGAAAATGGGAGAGAATTGTTTGTAAAATTGAGTAGGCCATCAGGTCCTGGGGTTATACCATTATCCCTGTACAAGAACATACGTAATTACTTGCATAGTCAGAGAGGCCAGAAGGCCTTATTTTAATTCAGGAGTAATTGTGGAAATCTGGAGGGAAGAGAAAAATTATATGATTTTAGAAAGATATGTAGAATTTTAGAAATTCCACAGTTATTCCTTTTATTATTGAGCAGAAGTAGTGTTTGTCTTTTAATTGCTGTATCTTTCCTCTGAGATGTGAAGAGTCATGAGCCTTTGTCCCCATGTGAGTAGTGTTTGTTTATTTAGGTTTTAAGGTTTTAAGGTTTTTGCAAAGCGGATGTTTAGAAAATATTTTTGTTTATATTTTAAGCCTACCAGTTCTTGTTCAGGCCTGCAGAGCTTTAGGGCCAGTTCACACTGAGTTTTTTTACACGTTTTTTTACACGGAAACCACTTCGGAAAACGCGCCAAAAAACGGCCGAAAATGCCTTCCATTGATTTCAATGGGAGGCGGAGGCGTTTTTTCCCGCGAGCGGACAAACCATCTCGCGGAAGAAAGAAGCAACATGCCCTATCTTCGGGCGTTTACATCTCTGACCTCCGATTTACATCAATGGGAGGCAGAGAAAGTGTATTTCGTGGTGTTTTTTGCCCACGGCGCTCAATGGCCACGGGCGACAAACGCTGCAAAAAACGGCGCCCAGGCAAATCAAAATCTGCCTCAAAATTCAAGACGGAATTTTGAGGCAGAATTTTCTTAGTTCTCTTGCTTATACCCTCCAGTGAAGTATCTGGACTATTAGGGTATGTGCACACACACTAATTACGTCCGTACCGAACACAGTGTAAGGAGCCGGGCTCCTAGCATCATACTTATGTACGATGCTAGGAGTCCCTGCCTCTCTGCAGGACAACTGTCCTGTACTGTAATCATGTTTTCAGTACGGGACAGCAGTTCCACGGAGTAGCAGGGACTCCTAGCATCGTACATAAGTATGATGCTAGGAGCCCGGCTCCCTGCACTGTGGTCGGTCCGGTACTTGCTGCCGAAATACGTCCGTCAATTACGGACGTAATTAGTGTGTGTGCACATACCCTTAGAGAATTCAGCGCTTAGCCGCTTCGTGTCTGTTCGGCTTTTTCCGGAAATAAATGTATCGGTGTACGGACTCAATAGAAAGAAGCCAGCTGCTTCGTTCTAGCGATTGGTGGGGGACTCAGTGCTCGGACCCCCACCAAACCAAACTTCTGACATGTCACTATGACATGACAGAAGTTTTTCAAACGTTTAGCTACACTTTAAAGTATAAAAATAAACTAAAATCATAAACTAATGTTAAATTTAAAAATAATACACATACACCTTTTTTACAATAAAAATTAAAATAAGTCTTAATACATAAAATATACAGGGTGGGCAATTTATATGGATACACCTAAGGCTTTATTCAGACGAACGGGAATCACGTCTGTGCAACGCGCGTGATTTGCACGCGCGTTGCACGGACCTATATTAGTCTATGGGGCCGTGTGGACATGTGCGTGATTTTTACTCAGCGTGAGTCCGCTGAAAAAAAGTCACGAGTGTCTTTGAGATGAGCGAACCCGGACAACCGAACCGAACTTCACCGGGTTCGGCCGAACTAGTTTTGACCGAGCCCGGCAAAAAAATTTCCGGTACGCGACGTCAGGAGATAGTCACTGTCCAGGGTGCTGAAAGAGTTGAACTGTTTCAGCACCCTGGACAGTGACTTCCGATCACAATATACATGAACCTGTAAAAAAAAGAAGTTCTGACTTACCGAGAACTCCCTGCTTCTTCCTCCAGTCTGACCTCCCGGGATGACAATTCAGTCCAAGTGACAGCTCCAGCCAATCACAGGCCAAGCACAGGCTGCAGCGGTCACATGGACTGCCGCGTCATCCAGGGAGGTGGGGCCGGATGTCAAGAGAGGGACGCGTCACCAAGGCAACGGCCGGGAGGGAAGTTCTCGGTAAGTACGAACGTCTTTTTTTAACAGGTTGCTCGATATTGTGATCGGAATTCACTGTCGAGGGTGCTGAAAGAGTTACTGCTGATCAGTTAACTCTTTCAGCACCCTGAACAGTGACTATTTACTGACGGCGACTAGCCTCATCTCTATGATGGCGGCTGCGCGAAAATCACGCAGCCGCGCATCATACACTGATGACACACGGAGCTGTCTAGTGGTTTTTGAACGCACAAAACACCGCGTTTTTGCGTCCGCAAAAACGCCACGCTCGTGTGAATTCAGCCGAAATAAAATGGGAATGGTTGGTGATATTAACTTCCTGTTTGTGGCACATTAGTATATGGGAGGGGGGAAACCTTTCAAGCTGGGTGTTGACCATGGCGTCCATTTTGAAGTTGGCCATTTTGTATCCAACTTTAGTTTTTTCAATGGGAAGAGGGTCATGTGACACATCAAACTTATCGAGAATTTCACAAGAAAAACAATGGTGTGCTTGGTTTTAGCGTTACTTTATTCTTTCATGAGTTATTTACACGTTTCTGACCACTTATAAAATGTGTTCAAAGTGCTGCCCATTGTGTTGGATTGTCAATGCAACCCTCTTCTCCCACTCTTCACACACTGATAGCAACACCGCAGAAGAAATGCTAGCACAGGCTTCCAGTATCCGTAGTTTCAGTTGCTGCACATCTCGTATCTTCACAGCATAGACAATTGCCTTCAGATGACCCCAAAATAAAAGTCTAAGTGGGTCAGATCGGGAGGCATTTCTTCTGTGGTGTTGCTATCAGTGTGTGAAGAGTGGGAGAAGAGGGTTGCATTGACAATCCAACACAATGGGCAGCACTTTGAACACATTTTACAAGTGGTCAGAAACTTGTAAATAACTCATGAAAGAATAAAGTAACATTAAAACCAAGCACACCATTGTTTTTCTTGTGAAATTCTCGATAAGTTTGATGTGTCACATGACCCTCTTCCCATTGAAAAAACTAAAGTTGGATACAAAATGGCCGACTTCAAAATGGTCGCCATGGTCAACACCCAGCTTGAAAAGTTTCCCCCCTCCCATATACTAATGTGCCACAAACAGGAAGTTAATATCACCAACCATTCCCATTTTATTTAGGTGTATCCATATAAATGGCCCACCCTGTACACATATTCGTTACTGGCGCGGCTGTAATAACCTTCACAACAATTATTTTGTGTCATTTATGATGTGTACGCTGTAAAAAAATAAAAACGACTTTCTTTTACTTATTGTGAGGCACGAGGTGTGATGAATTGAACCTCCATGTGCCTCACATTAATAGTAATTATTAATGTGAGGCACATTCAAAATTCATTACACCTCGCGCCTCACATCAGAAAATGGAAGAACTTATTTTATTTTTTTATTACTGTTGACAAAGTATCGTTTTGGTGTCGAAATCGCAATACTACACAAAGTATTGGTATCGAATTCCAAATTCTGGTATCGTGACAACCCTAGTTTGGAACTCTTTAGTGATTGGAGAAATGCTACACAGGATAGGCAATTTTTATACACCACACGCTTCAGGACTTAGCTGACCAGCTCTATTAGTTTGTGTTGACTACAATTTAGTAGCTGAGCAGTTGTTACTCCTAGATGCTTTCACTTGACAATAATAGCACTTATTGATTGATCGTGGCACAGCTTAACAGATCAGAACTGTCAGGAACCTACTTGTGGAAAAGGTGGCCTACAATAACAGTGCTATGTCTTAAGTCACTGAGCTCTTTAGTACGACCCATATTTGTCAGTGGAGAATGCATAGCGGTGTGCTTGATTTTATGCATCTGTTTGCAATTGGTGTGACTGAAACACCTGAATTCATTAATTATGAGTGTCCCATAATAATTATTGTTGTCCACATACTTTTGACCATATAGTGTATGTTAGAGAATACTGTTATTTATAGGATACCATGATACTGATAGAGATATGCATGAATAATGGTTGACAACACCTCTTTAGTAAATCTGTAAGTCTTTAAGTCTGTGTGTTTGGTTTAATATGTAGACTGTCCCTCTAAATATATTTATTAGCCAGTTCCCATTTTTATGTAAATATTTTAATTTCATAAAATCAAATCAGTGTCTAAAAATCTAACACTTCATTATTGCCTACTAAAATTATATTAGCTGCTACATTGATCCTGGCGGTAGTCATCATGATGACATTTGACATTGTGTTCCAGACTAGCGCATCACTCTAGTGGCAATATGTGTGGACGTGGTAGTCCAAGACTGTGCTGAAACTTGCAATAGGCGTCAACACAGTGTAAGTGAATGGAGTGTCTCTCTGCTCCATTCTGAAGCCGGAAGCCATTAGAGGAGCCACTGGGGAATGGAGGAGAGATTAACTTTTTATACAAGCGTTTAGCATACCCCATGCTATAGCCTTAATGACTGTCCAGCCTGGTCACAGACGCTTGGTATAGGAGTAGACAAAGCAGTAAAAAAAAATCTCTGCCAGAATAAAGAAATAAATAATACTTTACCTGCCCCCACACAAAACTTTATTTAAGTATAAGTAAGAGTTGGAGTTCCCAAGGAGTGAAAATATTTTATGAACATTTAATGATGAATATTATTCTCTGGTGGCCTGGAAATGTATGACCTAAACACAGAATTTTAAAAGTACTGGAAACATTTGCAGAATGAAGAATGCTTTAAGAATCCTGAAGGGGTTGGAAAATAAGTAATGGCAAGATGACTATTTTATTATGTTTATCAAATGTTGGCTAGATACTTTAAATGCTTTAAATATAATATAGTCACTCATATCAGTGTACCTTTACTGATACACTGTAACACCACAATTATTTTTCTTAATCCTTTTAAAATGAAGGCATGTTCTTCATATAAAATACAACTTTTTGTCATTACTTTACCCTCAAAGAAACGTTTTGTTGTTATTTCCCTTACACAAATGTTCACAATATTGATACTTTTTTTTAACATTTACATAACAGGTAAGACTTAGGCCCCATGCACACGAACATGCTTTTGCGGCCGCAATTCCCCCAAAAATCCACGGGAGAATTGCGGCCCCTTTCATTCCTATGGGGCCATGCACACGACCGTCGTTTCCACGGTCTGTGCATGGCCCAGGAGCCCGGACCTCAGAAAGAACGGGCAAGCCTTATTACGGCCTTGTTCTGCGGTCAAGGCTCATAGCAAATAATGGCCGCGGCACGGCCCGCGATTTGCGGGCAGCTTGCGGGTGGCACTCCGCCCCGGCCAACCCGAAAATCACGGCCGTGCACCTGGCTACGGTCGTGTGCATGAGGCCTAAATAAGCTGTTGAACAAATGTACAAAGTTGACCCATGTACATGGGTTGCACGTGACACGTGTGTGTGATGGTTGCTTAAAATAAATACAAAGTTTTCCATGATTTACTATATTATTTTTACAATGAGGGAAATGACTGCCTCACTCCTGTGTTGAGTTTGAGATTTGCATTCTAGCTTTATACTTCTCCTGAGTATGAAACAGCCTATGCTGGCAGTCCCTTAACCCCAAACCTTGTTAAGCACAGTTTGTATCCTGTGGGCCCAATGTTCTGATTACCTTCCTAGGAGGAGGTTCATTGCTTTTTCCATCCGGTATTATTATAGAAGGTCTAATTATATCTATTACGCTGTTCAGTTCCACAGTGGATTGATGACAAAATGGTGAAAATGGTAAAAACTATAGAGTCTCTGAATTGAAGAATGAAGCGATGGCCAAACTAGAGTGATTTGTAAGATTAAATCTAAGCCACCAAGTGTGTTACAGTAACAAGATAAAATGAAGATGGTACCAATTTTGTGTCATTTCTTTGGCCACAGGGAGCAAACTATCCTCTGGGAGCCAGTAGTGCAGTAGCTGAAAAGTTTTGAGTCCTTTCATCAAGAGAGTATAACTTTGAATGATCGAAAAGTATATCTACAATTTTTTATATTATCTTGCATTTTTGTTGACAGTAGTGAATATGTACATATGTAAATTGACAAAGTAGTATATGTGTAAATTGACAATTAACCTAAATTTTAGCACATGCCTTTCCTCAGATTATAAAAGAAAACATACTTGGAATTTTTATTTTTAATATTTTTTTTATGCTAATATTCAGCCTTTAGCCATGCCAAAATATAGTACAAAAAGAAAGCAAATAGAGAAAGAGACTCATTATTTTTAGATGGCTTCACTTATTCCACAGGGATCCTATAGATCCTTCTTAGCAGCAGCTCATTCCAGCAATGATTAAGTGAGAAATACACAGCATCTCAAAGGTCAAACCTATAATCAGCTGCCCTAAGGGCTAGACATAGAAAACTTCTTAATCCAAGTTGACTCTATTGGAAATCTATAACAAGTTGCCGAAGGCACAAGTTATTATCTTACACATATACTCAAGCAATTAAAGTTTTAGCGGCATTTTTTGTTAGAACTTGAGCTAGAAAAAAATTATTACATAAAAGTGACTTTATACTGTAACTACTATAACTATTTGTAGCATTGATTTGCTAATTGCTACATGTGTTTAAATAATATAATAATAGTGTAAATTTGTAATTAAATAAACTTTACATAAGTCAAATAAATTATCAGATTTTTGCATTTACAACATTTTGAGCATTTCATGTAAGTTATATCTTAACTGATCCCTGACAGATGTAATTTAAGTACATACAAACAGTGTAACAAAATTCTTGACAGCTCTGAAGTCTACTATTAATTATTCCTGCTACATTGTAACAACCAGTCCAGTCCCCACTGCCAGTGTCAAGTGCTAAACTTGCATGTGCCAAACGTTTTGGAGATGATAAAATATTTACTTAGATGCAATGTGAAATTTCACAGAAAGCCAGAGTCCAAGATTTTATATAGCTACTGTGTCCACAGCACAGCATATCACCATCTGAATGGGGTAGTAGATACATCAGTAGATGGTTAATTAAAGGAATTCTTGAATGTACAGGTGACTGCCCAGTGGGTAAATTAGTCTCTGGGTCAGTAAGGGAGTGTCATAGTGAGTGGGTGAATTTGTGCCTGAGTGAGTAAAATCCTAAGTGTGTAAGATAGAGCTTGATGGATGGGAAATTGAGTATGCACCTCAGTGGGAGGTTGAGTAAACACCTTAGTGGGTTAAGTGAGTATGGTACTACATTACTATGTGGCCATTGTACTACACTACAGGGTGGGCCATTTATATGGATACACCTAAATAAAATGGGAATGGTTGGTGATATTAACTTCCTGTTTGTGGCACATTAGTATATGGGAGGGGGGAAACTTTTCAAGCTGGGTGTTAACCATGGCGGCCATTTTGAAGTCGGACATTTTGTATCCAACTTTAGTTTTTTCAATGGGAAGAGGGTCATGTGAAACATCAAACTTATCGATAATTTCACAAGAAAAACAATGGTGTGCTTGGTTTTAACGTTACTTTATTCTTTCATGAGTTATTTACAAGTTTCTGACCACTTATAAAATGTGTTCAAAGTGCTGCCCGAGCATTCCTAGATGAACAGTTTCCTGGAAAGTGGATTGGTCGTCGTGGGCCAGTTGAATGGCCCCCTAGGTCTCCCGATCTGACCCCCTTAGACTTTTATCTTTGGGGTCATCTGAAGGCAATTGTCTATGCTGTGAAGATACGAGATGTGCAGCAACTGAAACTACCGATACTGGAAGCCTGTGCTAGCTTTTCTTCTGCGGTGTTGCTATCAGTGTGTGAAGAGTGGGAGAAGAGGGTTGCATTGACAATCCAACACAATGGGCAGCACTTTGAACACATTTTATAAGTGGTCAGAAACTTGTAAATAACTCATGAAAGAATAAAGTAACATTAAAACCAAGCACACCATTGTTTTTCTTGTGAAATTCTCGATAAGTTTGATGTGTCACATGACCCTCTTCCCATTGAAAAAACGAAAGTTGGATACAAAATGTCCGACTTCAAAATGGCCGCCATGGTCAACACCCAGCTTGAAAAGTTTCCCCCCTCCCATATACTAATGTGCCACAAACAGGAAGTTAATATCACCAACCATTCCCATTTTATTTAGGTTTATCCATATAAATGGCCCACCCTGTATTATGGGGGCACTGCACTGCACAATCATTCAAAGCTAGTGCAAATTAATAAAAATAGCAGATCATATGGGCTTGCCAATAAAATTTCTTACAGTACAGTAGAAATGAGGTACATTTTTTAAACATAACCTCTAGCCTCAAACACTACTTCCACCCCCCTCCCATGACTGACCAGTGCCCCAATAACAGTAACAACTAAAGTGCATAAGGCTGGGTTCACACACCCTATTTACGGACGTAATATGGGCATTTTAACCTCGAATTACGTCCGAAAATACGGCTCCAATGCGTCGGCAAACATCTGCCCATTCACTTGAATGGGCTTTACGATGTTCTGTGCCAACGGTCATTTTTTTTACGCGCCGCTGTCAAAAGACGGCGCGTAAATAAGACGCCCGCGTCAAAGAAGTGCCTGTCACTTCTTGGGACGTAATTGGAGCCGTTTTCCATTGACTACATAGAAAAACAGCTCCAATTACGTCCGTAATGGACGCTGCGAAAAACGCCTGCACTTGCCTTTACATCTGAAATTCCGGAGCTGTTTTCTCCTGAAAACAGCTCCGTAATTTCAGGCGTATCGGACGTGTACGTGTGAACATACCCTAACAGTAACACCCAGACTCCAACTATAGAGATGACAATGAAAATTCTCCCATCACAATGACAGTACTCACATAGAAGGGACACTAAAACTTGAATTGTGAAAACAGTGCTAGGCCGTAATGTAGTTAGTAACTCAGGAACATCTAGTAATCAATTAGTAATCAAGTACTTTAACCCCTTGATTACTTAAGCCCCATTTTTAAAATCTAACGTGTCACTTTATGTATTAAGAAATCTGGAATGGTTTTACTTATATAAGTGATTCTGTTTTTGTTTTTTTTTCGTAACACATTGTTCTTTATGTTAGTGCTATATTTTATTTGATATGCTTACTCTTTATTTATAAAAAATCTAAAATGTAAAGAAAATTTAGAAAAATTTGCATTTTCCTACATTTGAAATGCTCTGCTTCTAAAATGGATAATGGTACCACACAAATTAGTAAAAAAAATAAGGTTTACTATATGTCTTTTTTTATGTAGGCATCATTTTTTTAATTAAATTTTTTTTTCTGGACGTTATAGGGCTTATAAGTTTACTAGCAGCTTTTCAAATATTCAGCAAAATTTGCAAAACATTTTTTTAGGCACCACTTTACATTTGAAGTGGCTTTGTGGGGTTTATATATTAGAAACCCCTCATAACTCACCCCATTTTAAAAACGGCACCCCTCAACGTGCTCAAAACATCATTTAGGATGTTTGTTAACCCTTTAGGTGTTCTACAGGAATTAAAGCAAAGTGAAGGCAAAATGTATAAATTTATATATTTTTTTTGCGCAGATTTTCAATTTAATCCATTTATTTAAGTAATACAGCAGGTGGTAACAGAAAAACACAACTCAATATTTATTACACAGATTCTGCAGTTTTTAAAAATATCATAACATTTGGCACTAGTGTGCTACTGGACTCAAACACATGCCTCAGAAATGAAGGAGCCCCTAGTGGATTTTGTGGAGTTTTCCAGGCACCATTTCATGTTTGAAAAGGCCTTGAAGTGCTAAAGCATTAGATACACCCCAAAAATACGCCATTATGGAAACGACACCCCACAAAGAATATGTCTAGGGGTGTTGTGAGCATTTTGACCTCACAGGTTTATCATAGAATTTATTAGAATTGGGCCGTGAAAATTATAAATATATATTTTTTCTAATAAAATATATTTCTAGCTCAGAATTCTTTACTTTTGACAAGGAATTCAGGACAAAAAGCACGAAAAAAATTGTGATACTTTGCGCCGCTTGCGTCATTGAAAGGCGCTGAATGACAGGGAAAGTCACTCTGCCCTGCCATCAGCGCCTTTCATAGACGCTTCATTCAACCCCAGGAGATCTGCGCAGAAGAAAGCAGGTCTCCATTGCTGCCGGACGGCATGGGAACGGGATTAAGGTGAGTTTGAATAGTTTGTTATTTTATCGTAATAAAAAGTGTGTGGCTTTATCTACAGGGGGCTTTATCTACGGGGGGGCTTTATCTACAGGGGGCTTTATCTATGGGGGGGCTTTATCTATTGGGGGGCTTTATCTACGGGGGGGGCTATATCTACAAGGGGGTTATATATAGGGGTAGGCTATCTGTGGACCACTATATATACAGGGGTGGGCTATATCTACAGGGGGCTATATACAGGGGTGGGCTATCTATGGAGCACTAAATACAGGGGTGGGCTATATCTACAGGAGGGCTATATACAGGGGTGGGCTATCTGTGGAGCACTATATACAGGGGTGGGCTATATTTACAGGGGGCTATATACAGGGGTGGGTTATATGTGGAGCTTTATATAGAGGGGTGGAGTATATGTGGAGCACTATATACAGGGGTGGGCTATATCTACAGGGGGGCTATATACAGGGGTGGGCTATCTGTGGAGCACTATAGGGGGAGCTATTTGTGGGACACTATATACAGGGGTGGGCTATATGGGGGCACTATCTACAGGGGGCTTTATGGGGGGGCACTATATACAGGCGGCTCTATGTGTAAAGGATCTGCCAGACACAGCTTCTGTGTCGACGCCCGTGGTTAGTCAGTCTGCACCTGCTCCTAAGTCTGATCGAGTGACCCCTCCTTCTACCAATCAGGCTGGGAGGCTGAGGAGTGGGAGAGCCTATCACAGCCTGGCCAGACGGAGCTAGCTCCCGCCCTATGTCTATGTATACCTTCACTTCCTGCTCCTCCTTTGCCTGTGATTCTCCTGTTTCCTGGCTCTGCTGCTGCTTGAGCTATTTGTCCCTGCTTCATATTGACCCTGGCTTACTGACTACTCTCCTGCTCTGCGTTTGGTACCTCGTACACTCCTGGTTTGACTCGGCTCGTTCCCTACTCTCCTGCTCTGCGTTTGGTACCTTGTACACTCCTGGTTTGACTCGGCTCGTTCACTTCTCTTGTTGCTCACGGTGTTGTCGTGGGCAACTGCCCCATTTCCCTTAGCTTCTGTGTACCCATGTCTGTTTGTCTGTCGTGCAGTTATTGAGTGTAGGGACCGTTGCCCAGTTGTACGCCGTTGCCAAGGATGGGCCGTTGCAAGTAGGCAGGGACTGAGTGGCGGGTAGATTAGGGCTCACCTGTCTGTCTTCCTTCCCCGTCATTACACTATGGTAGACACTATCTACAGGGGGCACGGTGTGTGTGGAGGACACAGTGTATGGTGCTATTATAATTAGAGGTGCAGTGTATGGCACTATTATATTTAGGGGCATAGTGTGTAGTATAATGAGAGCTTTATCTTTGTTTATAGGTGTAGAAATGTTGGAAAAGTGAGAAGCCGAAGACATCTGAGCGGAAAACTGCAGAAATGGGCTGTGACCAGGAGAAGTCATCATAGAGGTCTGGATCGGATGGAGAAAAAGAACTAGAATCTGAGACGTCACCGGTGAGTCACTTAATGTAAATGTTTATTCTGCCTCTAATCAGTACTGTAGTCACTGTATGATCTGCAGCGAGATGATGGGTGGTATGATTATGAGATTATTTATTTTTTTGTAAACTAGCATCACCCAGCATATCCTTACCATTGTTCGGGCCATTCTGGGAGCTGGAAACAAATGAGTGCAAACCTGTAAGGCAGGGATTGCACTAAATTGAGCTGTATTTATGCTGGTGTTGTATTTTTGTACTGAACACTATTCTGGTGTTGTGTATAGAACTATATTGCTTGTAAAATGTACAAATGTTTTCATGCTCGAGTTACATAAAAAGAAATGTGGAAAAGAAATGACATGTCATTGATTGGTAGAGAAAACAAACATGGCGAAGGGGAAGGAGATGTCGGGAAACTGAATCTTTGCCCCGGGTGCTGGAGAACCTAGCTATGCCTCTGGTTTTAGGAGAAGAACTGCTGAACATATAAAATAGTCTGGGCCCTCGTTTTGCATCATTGCATTTCGAGAGTCAAAACTTTTTATGTTTCCGTTGACGGAGCTGAGTGAGAGCTTGATTTTCATGGGACAAACTGTAACAGCAATTCTGGCACTGTTTTGTATAAAAAAAAATATTGTGTTCACCGTGCAGTTGCTCTGCAGTTTGATACGATTATGACGATACCAAATTTATATTGTTTTTTAATTGTTTTACCACTTTTACACAATAAAAACACTTTTTTCTAAATAAAATAATGTTTATATATTGTAAGAGCCAGAAATTTTTTATTGTTTTGTTAGCGAAGCACTGTGAGAGCTTTTTTTTTGCGTGACAAACTGTAGGTTTTTTTTATATACCATTTTGGAGTACTTGCGACTTTTTGATCACTTTTTATTCCTTTTATTTTTTGAGACAAGATGTCGAAAAAAGGAAATTCTGCCAATGTTTTTTATTTTATTTTATATGGTGTTCACCGTGCAGGATAAATAATATGATATATATATTTTTTTCAAATTAAAGGTTTTACAGATTTTTATCAAAATAAGGATATAACAATCAGGCGAAAATCACCTGACACAACTTTATATATAACAGCAGTATAACAGATCTTCAAACAATTAGCATGTTATGGGAGGGGTAGGGAAAAGTAGGAATGGGAGGGGGGGGGCAGTTATTTTGGTGAGTAACAAAAGGACCCTAGACCAGAAGTTTTTTTATTGTGGGGCAAACTCATAAAATGTGAGTCATCGTCCCCTCTCCCGTTTCGTACCTCTAGCAGGTGTCAGGGACATTAGGATGCCAGTGATGCAACAAAGCCGGAACCCTGTACCATCGTGAGATAATTTTGAATGAGGTTTCCTGCGCTTTATAGGCTATAATGGCTTTGTGAGCAAATCGAAAGCACCGCAGCCATTTGTCCTTATCAAAACATTTATCCAATTCCTTCTCCCAAGACTTACAATACGGAGAAAACGTATCTGTGGAATTCTCCAGTAGGAGAGTATACAGCATGGACACTGTGTGGGAGGACGGGGTCTACGCAAGACATAACTGCTCGAATTCTGAAAGATCTCTATGGAGCTGAGTGTGTGGTTTAACCGAGTTGTAAAAATGTGTAAGCTGATCATAGTGATACGGTGCCCTTGGCAACCCTCCTTCCTCCGAGATCAAAGACCGTAGGGGGGCTAAGGTATTACCCGATAAAGCGTATGTGAAATGCAAAGGGGCAAATTTTGACCTCCCCAGAAAACATTTGGAGGAGAGTCCTGAAGGGAAATCAGGATTGTCAGTCACAGGGAGCATAGGGCCGCCAAATCTAGTAAAGTATCTGTCCGGCGTGCATATTTCAAAGTTAGGAGAGTGTGGTATGAACTAAATGACAAGGATTGCAAGGAGAGGTCGGACAATTTTCTGGACCATGGGAGTGTGGACAGAGCCTTTGGGCAGACTGTTTTTGCAATCTGTACCCAAAGTTTGTGTTTGTGTCCATGGAATAAATCTAGTACACGGGAGTGGACAGAAGCTAAATAATATTTCTTATAGTCGGGAAGGCCTAGACCCCCTCTAGATTTGGACCTAGTGAGAACATCCCATCACAGACGTGAGTGTTTACCAGACCACACAAAGTCTCAGAAGAGACGACGCAGGGATAGCCAAAATGGGACAGGGATACGGATTAGTATGATCTGGAAAAGGTACAGCAATCTAGGAAGTACATTCATTTTTAGAATGTTAATGCGACCAAACCAGGAGAAATCACCCACAGTCCAGGACTCTAAGACCTTGCGGATCTGTAGTAGAAGCGGGCGAAAGTTAAGCTCAGACAATTTATCTAATCACTGTGTATTCGCAGTCCCAAATAACGAATACCCGTGGATGGCCAGGCAAAAGGATAATTTTCCTGGAGTAGAGTTTGATGTTCCTTGGGAAGCGAGACATTAAGTGCCTCCGATTTGGCCGCATTATCTTTAAAATTTGACCACGAACCAAAATGGTCACGTTCCTCCATTAGTGATAGCAAGGATGTGTAAGGTTGGGTTATGTAGAATAATAGATCATCTGGAATACTGGGGATTGAGAGGAAGAGGCAGGAGAGGCATGTGTGGGAGTGCTGGATTGCTGGGAATGAGGGCCACCCAGATTGTATAATCTGGAGTAGTAAGAATGAAATTCTCTGGTAATATCTTGAGTTGTAGGTAGGGTCTAGTTCGTTCGGGTTTTAATAAGTGGGATATAGTTCTGTGATTTCTGGGCTCTAAGGGTATTGGCCAACATTCGTCCACTTTTGTTTCCGTATTCAAAAAGTTTACTGCGACGTTTATGAGCCTGCTCCAGCAATTGTCGAGCATCTTGCCTGGCAGTCAAAAGTTCTTGTAGTGTTGACGGAGAAAGGGCACGTTTGTGAGCCAATTTTAAAGATTCTATTTGACGTAGAACTTGTGAAAGTGCATGGGTACGTTCTCGCTTCATGCGAGAACCGTGTTTGATAAGGGTACTTCGGAGCACACATTTTAATGTTTCCCACTTGATGGGGGACAAGGTGGAGTCTTCACTACGATCTCCAATAAAGTGTCCAATTGAATCGACCAAATCCTTTTCACAAACACTATCCAGCAACAGAGACTCATTCAATTTCCATGACCACACCGGCCTGGACATGGAAGGAATAATGAGGCAGCATATTGGAGCATGGTCCGACCACAAAATGTTACCAATATCGGTGGCAGGTGACCACGAGAGCGCTTTATGGTGTACTAGGATGTGGTTGATGTGACTGTAAGAATCATGAGGGGCCGAATAGAATATATAGTCTTTCAAGACGGATGGGTGAGTCGCCAAGCATCACACAGCCGTAACTTTTGAAAAGCCCTTCTCACAGATTTTATGGCTGAATAGGAGAGAGTGGCACGCCCCGTGGAATTATCTAGTGTGGGGTCCAGGGTCAGATTGAAATCTCCACATAGGAGAACAGTTCCCATAATATGTGGAGCGATCTAAGCTTGTAAGAAATTGTGCCTGGCCTTGCTTAGAAGTATAAACATTGACAATAGTGAAAATTCCTATCTTCTATTTTATGGACGAAAATAATGTACCTGGCCTCTGGATCCACCACACATTCCAGAACTAGGTGTGGGAGGGATTTATGTATTATGATGGCCGCCCCCTTGGATTTGGAAGAAGGGTTGTTACTGAGGTACCAATGAGTGTAGTATCTGTTTTTAAGTGACGGAAGGTGTTTGTCGCTAAAGTGTGTTTCCTGCAAACAGGCTATATGTACCTTCTGTTTGTGCAGCAATCGGAGTACATGAGATCTCTACTCCGAGGTGTTCAGCCTTTTCACGTTGAAGGAGGCCAACTTGAGTGTCGCCATATGATCAAGGCCCCATGAGGTCCAGTCTGTTCAACCGCCAACTGCCATACAATAGGTAATTCAAAAACGCTGTGAGGGAAATGCAACAAAGGAACATTAAAGAAAAACAACAAGAAAGACAGTGTGAATCCTACTATTGAGTATTGAGTACACAAAACCATATTCAGCCGAGTCCAGGGGAATGCCCCAAACTTCCAGCTGTCTAAATACATGAGGGAAATCGCAGATGTACATGTAGAGTTACTCGGCTCCTATTTACAATGATTACCTACACATAGGCACATTAAGCAGGACCAAACTACTAACCATTGTAAGATACAGCCTACAAAAACGGGGTACAAATAACACACAGAATATAGAAAAATGCAAAAAAAAATTTTATTGGATACAAATAATTTAAAAGATGAGACATGCAAAGAATGAAAAAGTCGTCTTTCAATGCAGAGAGCATGTACAAGCAACGATGCAATAGGGGCATGGAATGCCAAGCGAATGGTGGCAGGAAAATGTATAAATGTCTGCAAGTTATATGGGAAACACTATGTAAAGGGTGACCCCACAAGTAAGGATGTAAATATAGCATGTAAAGGACAGAAGAACATGGTCAACTGTACAATACAGACAACTTGAACAGATCAACGTATAAACAATGTAAACATACCCATTCCGCTGCTCCTGCAAAGAGAGACGCAAGACCCGACGCGCGTGCCAAATGGTCAGATTTTCTCTGTCATTTTATTACATGCCTTTTGGAAAATTAAAGCACCAACTCTATTGGCTGTCTGTCATGGGCAACTCCTCTACTTTTCCATTATCTTTATTTTTCTTGAATATATTGTTTTATGTTTTCACAAGGAAGAAAGGAAGCTTTATCCAACTTCCCAATCTACAAACTATACTTTTGTTTTTCATAAAAATTGTAAGTAAGTGATAAATGCTATGTGGTGCTGCTTTCATTCAATTGTTTGGATGCTAATGGTCCAACATCTGTTAAAAATAGAGAACACTTCTAACCATATGAACCCAAATTTATGACGAGAAAGCATTGAAACTCCTAAAACGTTGAAACTTTAGTTGACATTTCACCGTGTTCCAGGATATATTTAAAAATGTGTGACAAAAAAACATTTTCAATTTTTTAAGTGCAATGTTAAGATATAATTTGCCATGTAACATGATTGCAGTGATTTAACTGTTATGCCCCTTTTGCTCCAAATGATGTCTGCCTTCTGTGTCGGACTGGGGTATCTTTGACCTACCATAATGATTGCTTTTGTAGCATCTATGGCCACGGGCCGTCGGGTTTACTCACCTCCCGACGCCCGCAGCCATGGATACGTGATCGCTGGTCCCCATCTCCTTCCTAGGAGACGCCGGCGCTCACTTCCGGTCTGTATCCCGTCCTGTTCTTGTTCCAGTGCCTACTAGTGTCGGAGTCGTGTCACGTCCTGTGTCATCTGCCACGTCCAGAGGAATTCACCACGTCTGGCGCAACCTGCGGCATCTGTGTCATCCACCACATCCTGTGTCATCTGCCACGTGCAGAGGAATTCGCCATGTCTGGCGCAAACTGCGGCATCTGTGTCATCCACCACGTCCTGTGTCATCTGCCATGTCCAGAGGAATTCGCCACGTCTAGCGCAACCTGTGGCACCTGTGTCATCCGCCATGTTTGGCGTTACTTGCTGCCCCCATCTCCATCAGTGCCAGAGCTGCGGCCACTGTCTGTACTATCCAGGTACCTTTGTGCGGGACATTGTAATGCTGGGGTTCCCTGTTGTTTGGCCAGCTGCCTCCCCGCTATGGCGGTACGGCCTAGTGGGTCCACAAACCCTTCAGACTACATGCCAGGTCCTTCTCTTCGGATGACGTCAGGATCACCTTCATCATCTCTCTCCTTATTGGCAAAGCCCTGGCATGGGCTAATCCTCTGTGGGAACATCAGGGACCTTCCGCTCAATCCTGGAGAAACCTGGGAGAGTTTCTTCGGCTGCTGCATCCCTGCTGACCCTACACCAGGGAGACCTCTCCATGGGCGAGTATGCTATTCAGTTCCATATCCTGGCTGCTGAGTTGACCAGGAACAACAAAGCTTTGGTGGCCACATTCTGGCAAGGACTGTCTTCAGGGATTAAGGACGAGCTGGCTGCTCGTGATCTGCCATCTACCCTGGACGATTTTATTCTACTCGCCTCCCGGGTTGACATGAGGATCCGGGAGCGTTCCCAAGAGGTTCTCCGGCTGGATTCTACTTTCCAGCAATCCTCCTCAGTCGTCCCACCAGAGAATCTTGTGCAGAGTAACCAAGCCAAGTTGTCTATCCAGGAGAGACAGCGCAGACTAACTTCTGGACTTTGTCTGTATTGCGGCCTCGGAGAGGCCAGAGAGACCCCATTACCTAGGATTGGTTGGAGAGACAACCCTAGGTGGAACGGTACCTAATAGAGAATTATTTTCCAAACTGACTATTCCTGTGACCCTAGTATCCGGCGAGAGGACGCATCGGGTTTCTACCTATCTTGACTCTGAGTCTGCAGCAAACTTCATTCAAAAGGAGCTAGTGGATCATCTTCAGTTGCCCACAGTTCCCCTGGAGACATGTTTGGCTGTTTCCTCGGTGAATGGACTGCCTCTGCCTGATCCTATAGTTTCTAAAACCAAGCCGTTGAAGCTCCAGGTTGGAGTCCTTCATTCTGAACTCGTTTCTTTCCTTGTTTTGCCCAAGGCCATCAATCCTGTTCTGCTGGGCCTGCCTTGGCTTCGACTACATGCCCCAGTCCTGGACTGGAATTCTGGAGAGGTTCTCCAATTGGGCTCCAAGTTCCTTGGTGGTTGTCTGTTGCAGATCCATCCTGTCCAGCCTCCTCTGCCTCAGTCATTGGCGGGACTCTCCCCCAGTTTGCTCAGTTTGCAGATGTTTTCAGCATCAGACTTATCACTGCCCCATTGAACTGGTTCCTAATGCCTCTCTCTCCCGTGGCCGTGTATATCCTCTCTCCTTGCCAGAGTCTCTATCCATGTTGGCCTATATCAAGGAGAAATTGGAGAGGGGTTTCATACGAAAATCTTCCTCCCCGGCCGGGGCTAGATTCTTCTTCGTTAAAAAGAACGGATCCCATCGACCCTGCATTGACTACCATGGTCTCAACCAGATCACGGTCAAGAACAAATACCCGTTGCCACTTATATCCAAGCTGTTTGATCGCATACGAGGACCCAACATTTCTTCTAAGCTAGACCTGCGGGGGGGCTAATAACCTAGTCCGGATTCGCCGGGGGGACGAATGGAAGACGGCATTTAACACCCGGGACGGACACTACGAAAACCTAGTTATGCCCTTCGGACTGTGTAGCCCTCCCACAGTGTTTCAGGAGTTTGTTAATGATATCTTCCGAGATCTCCTCTATGTCTGTGTTGTTGTTTATCTCAATGATGTTTTGATTTTCTCCCAAGATTCGACGACTCATCAGAGGCATATCCGTCAAGTTCTACTACGATTAAGGGAGAATCGTTTATACGCCAAGCTGGAGAAGTGCGTCTTTGAGAGGAGTTTTCTGCACTTCCTGGGCTACATCATCTCGGATCAAGGTCTCAAGATGGATCCTGAGAAAGTGAGAGCTGTCCTGGAGTGGCCACATCCTCAAGGCCTAAGGGCCATACAGCGGTTCCTGGGATTCGCCAATTTCTACCGGCAGTTTATTCCTAACTTCTCATCTCTGACGGCTCCCATCTCTACCCTTACCAAGAAGGGTGTGAACACCAAGGCTTGGTCTCCAGAGGCAGAGTCTGCATTTATTAGCCTCAAGAGAGCCTTCACTTCAGCTTCAATCCTCCATCATCCTGACGTATCTCGGTAGTTCTCACTGGAAGTGGACGGTTCCTCTGTTGGTGCTGGTGTACTTCTTTTCCAGAGGAACTCCAAAGGAAAGGCAGTAGTATGTGGCTACTATTCCAGACTTTTTTCTTCTGCTGAGCGCAATTACTCTATTGTAGATTGGGAGCTATTAGTCATCAAATTGGCTCTGGAGGAGTGGAGACATCTTCTAGAGTGCACAGCTAATCCCATCCTTCACCGACCACAAGAACCTTACCAACCTTCAGTCTGCTCAACGACTGAATCCCCGTCAAGCCAGGTGGTCGCTGTTCTTAACCCGTTTCCAATTTTTGCTCCACTACCGTCCCGCGGACAAAAATGTGAGGGCCGATGCCCTGTCCAGATTGTTTGAGATGCAAGACACAGTGGAGTCCCTTCAGACTATTATAGACCCATCCTGAATTGTCACTGCTAATCCTCTGCAGGTTAGAGACATACCTCCGGGGAGGACTTTTGTTCGGTTGGCAGACAGGAGAAGAATTCTCCGCTGGGGACACAGTTCTAAACTGGCTGGGCACGCTGGTGTCCGTAAAACCCGAGACCTGATTGCTCGTGACTTCTGGTGGCCCACGCTACCTAAAGATGTTCTGGACTTTGTCTCTTCTTGCACGGTGAGTGCTTCCAATAAAGTTACTCACTCCAAGCCTGCCGGCCTGCTTCAACCTCTGCCTGTACCCAACGCCCCCTGGCAGCACATTGCGATGGACTTTGTCACAGACCTTCCCCCCTCAACAGGATGCAACACTGTCTGGGTGGTGGTGGACCGGTTCTCTAAGATGGCACATTTTATCCCGCTGACCGGCCTACCTTCTGCTCCCCGACTGGCGAGTCTCTTCATTCAACACATCTTTCGCTTGCATGGCTTACCTCTTCACATTGTGTCCGACCTGGGGGTTCAGTTTACTTCAAAGTTCTGGAGAGCCCTCTGCAAACTCCTGGATGTGAGTTTGGACTTTTCCTCAGCCTATCACCCCCAGTCCAATTGTCAGGTTGAGCGTATCAACCAGATCATGGAGAATTATCTCCGCCACTTCATCTCTTTACAGCACGATAACTGGGTACAGCTTTTTCCATGGGCCGAATTCTCGTACAACAACCACACAAGTGAGTCCACCACTTCCACTCTATTTCACATTGTGTACAGTCAACATCATAGAGCCCCACATCTCAGGTACCTGCTGCTGATTCTGCATATGGGGACTTTCTGCAAATCTGACAACAGACCCGGTCCTCTATTTTGCTGGCAGTCGATTGCATGAAGCGAAAAGCAGATACAAGGAGAAGAGGGTGATTCCAACCACCGCCACCCCTTCCTATCTATCGGGGACTCTATGAAAGGAGCTATCTACAGGGGACTCTATGAGGGGCACTATCTACAGGGGGCTCTATGAGAGGCACTATCTACAGGGGACACTATCTACAGGGGGCTCTATGGGGGGCACTATCTACAGGGGGCACTGTGTGTGTGTGTGTGTAGGGGACACAGTGTATGGTACTTTTATAATCAGGGACATAGTGTATGGTGCTATTATATTTAGGGGCATAGTATGTGGCACCATGAGAATTTTATCTTTGTTTATAGGTGCGGAAATGTTTAAAAAGTGAGAAGCTTAAGACATCTGTGCAGCAAACTGCAGAAATTGGCAGTGGCTGGAAGACGTCGTCATGAGGTCTGGACCAGATGGAGAAGAAAAGAGAAAAAGAAAGACTCCAATCTGAGATGTCATCTGTGAGTCACTCAATGAAAATGTTTATTCTGCCTCTAATCAGTACGGTAGTCACTGTATGATATGCAGCAAGATGATGCTTGGAGCTGTAGTTTTACGCTGTACAAAACTTTATGGCAGTGGTTACACTGAATTTCCAAATGATCCCTGTACTGAGCTGTATTTGTGCTGGTACTGTATTTATGTACTGAGCTTGGTTCTTGTGCTATATATATGTACTGAGCTTGATCCTGGTACTGTATATATGTACTGAGCACTATTCTGAAGCTGTATATATGTAATGAGCTTGGTTCTGGTGTTATATTTATGTACTGAGCTTGGTTCTGGTGTTGTATTTATGTACTGAGCTTTGTTCTGGTGCTGTATATATGTACTGAGCTTGATCCTGGTGCTTTATATATGTACATAGCACTGTTCTGAAGCTATATATATGTATTGAGCTTGGTTCTGGTGTTATATTTATGTACTGAGCTTTGTGCTGGTGTTGTATTTATGTACTCAGCTTGGTTCTGGTGCTGTATATATGTACTGAGCTTTCAGTTCACACATTGCATAAATACGGCGTATACCTGTATTATAATACTTGTATTATGCTGCGGAAAATCCACTGCAAATACAGTAGCAGCAAAGTGGATGAGATAAAACAAGTCTCACCTACACTCTGCGTAAATACTTAGCGGAAAAAACGCTCAGAAATTGACTTACGGTGCAGAGTTTTGTTGCGCAGCATGTCAATTGTATTTGCGTAAATTCTGCTTATTTGTTGCGGGTTTTCCCCATTGAATTCAATGGGAGGTAAAACCTACAACAAATAGCAGCAGAGGCGTAGCTAAAGGCTCATGGGCCCTGGTGCAAGAATTCAGCTTTGGCCTCCCTACCCCTTACCATCACCACCAGACCCCTGCAAACGCCTATGCCCAGCCGCCATGCTCAACAGTCCCCATGGATGCCCCCACAGTATAAGGCCCCTATAGCTGCCTCCACGGTATAATTCCCCCACACAGTATAATGCTCCCCATAGCTTCCCCCACACAGTATAATGCCCCCATATTATAATGCCCCATCGTATTATACTCCCCATAGCTGCCCCCACAAAGTATAATGCTCCCTATAGCTGCCCCATACAATATAATGCTCCCCATCACCTCCCCCACAGTATAATGCCCCCCATAGCTGCCTCCATGGTATAATTACCCCACAATAAAAATGCTCCCCATAGCTTCCCCACATAGTATAATGCTCCCCATGATTGCCCCCTCACAGTATAATGACCCCCATAGCTGCCCCCACAGTATAATCCCCCCCATAGCTGCCCCCACATTATAATGCTCCCCATAGCTGCCCCCACAGTATAAGGCCCACTTAGCTTACCCCACACAGTATAATGCTCCCCATAGCTGACCCCTCACAGTGTAATGACCCCCATAGCTGCCCCCATGGTATAATGCCCCCCATAGCTGCCCCCACAGTATAATGCTCCCCATAGCTGCCCCCACAGTATAAGGCCCCCCCTAGCTGCCCCATACAGTATAAGGCCCTCATTAGCTGCCCCATACAGTAAAATGCTCCCATAGCTGCCACCATATCAACCCCCCTCCCATACCCAGTATAATGGCCTCATATATGCCTAATAAAAAATAATAACATAATTACTTAACTATCCTTGTTCCCACGACGGGTGGCGGATCCTTCTCCTCCTGTCTGTGCTATGAGTGACTCGCAGGTGTGATGACATCACAACATCGCTCCTGCCTGCGCCAAGCCGCTAACGGCAGAGTGAATGCTGGGGCAAGGGGCCGTAACTCCTTGCTCTAGCATTCAATTCAACTGTATCAGCATCCTAAGGATGCAGATGCAGTTGGAACTGGGACCAGCGGCGGTCACATGGGATGAAACATCATCCCAGGAGGCCGGCCTGGACGACGTTAGTGGGCCGGCCTCCTGGGATGACGTTTCATCCCATGTGACCGCCGCTGCAGCCAATCACAGGCTGCAGTGGTTTCCTGGGATGAAACATCATCCCAGGAGTCCGGCGTGCTAGCAGGCAGCCTAAAGCACAGCAGTTTTCCGAAGCGGACAACTGCACCACAGTTTTTCGCGCGATATTCCCTGAGGCCACCGGGGTGGATACCAGATACCAAGGCCCGGTACCATATGATCCACGGCCCGTTATTGGTTGGCGGCCCGGTGTTTGGGGATCACTGTTGTAGACCATTACATTTGGGAGTTTTTCCTAGCTGTCTACGTTCTAACCGGGTCGCGACACGGCCAAAAACCGCGCCGGCACCATGTTCGTGTGGCTGTCAACTAGCCTGCTAATGGCCACGCATTATTCTGGGTAAAATGGCCCTTTACTGGCAAAATCGAGCAGTTATTAATTAATACACCCTTTATGGCCGCACAATTTTGCAGGTAAAGGGCCGTTTTACCCGCAATAATGCAATATTCTCTCTTGTTCATGAAATTTAAACCTGCTCATAATCAGTTATCAGTTATTATATAGCGTGTAAGAAATATCTTGATTATTATTATTATTATTATATTAGAATTATATTACTTTCACAATAATAGTCAGTTTAGGTAATCATTTCTCTTTTAGTGATGACACTATACCCTTTGTTCCCATGTATTCTATGAAGTAACATTCCATTCAGCAATTCAAGAGTAATATTTTTTACAGTCAAACTCCTTTCCCTTTTCAAAAATGTTTGCATTTATGTATATTGGTATGTTCACTGCGATACAGTGTTTTCAAGAGATAAAAAATATTGATCTTATTGTTATTATTGGCCTTGCTGTTCATGTGGTTATGTAAGGGCAAGTTAGGAAATGTCATACATAAAAATAACAAACTATTAGGCATTTTACGGTATTAATATGCTTCTTTAGTGAGCCATACGCTTACTAAAGATGCATATTATTACTGTAAACTGCCTAATAAGCTAATGTGGCAAGATTATGGCATGCTACAAATAATACAAAGCTCATATTAACTTGACTTTCCATTTTGTTCATACTAAGTTGTGCTGTTAAAGAGAGAGAGGACATGACTGGCACGGTTTGACTGTTTGGGTTTGACTCTGCCTTTTCCCTTTACCTCTTGTCAGTTCCTGCTTCCGATCCAGCTATTGCACGTAGTGGTGCTTAAAGGGGTTGCCTGACAGACCACCAAAAAAAATCAAAACATCACCAAACTCATATAAGATGTTTCCCTAATGGTATTACATCATTAAGCAAGCTTAAAGAGGCTCTGTCACCAGATTTTGCAACCCTATCTGCTATTGCAGCAGATAGGTGCTGCAATGTAGATTACAGTAACGTTTTTATTTTTAAAAAACGAGCATTTTTGGCCAAGTTATGGCCATTTTTGTATTTATGCAAATGAGGCTTGCAAAAGTACAACTGGGCGTGTTGAAAAGCAAAAGTACAACTGGGCGTGTATTATGTGCGTACATCGGGGCGTTTTTACTACTTTAACTAGCTGGGCGTTCTGATGAGAAGTATCATCCACTTCTCTTCAGAACGCCCAGCTTCTGGCAGTGCAGATCTGTGACGTCACTCACAGGTCCTGCATCGTGTCGGCACCAGAGGCTACAGTTGATTCTGCAGCAGCATCAGCGTTTGCAGGTAAGTAGCTACATCGATTTACCTGCAAACGCCGCAGAATCATCTGTAGCCTTTGGTGCCGATGTGTCCTCGCTCGTCTGACACGATGCAGGACCTGGGGAAGTGACGTCACAGCGTGATCTCTCGAGAACACGGCTGTATCTGCACTGCCAGAAGCTGGGCGTTCTGAAGAGAAGTGGATGATACTTCTCGTCAGAACGCCCAGCTAGTAAAAGTAGTAAACACACCCCGATGTACACACATAATACACGCCCAGTTGTACTTTTACTTTTCAACACGCCCAGTTGTACTTTTGCAAGCCTCATTTGCATAAATACAAAAATGGTCATAACTTGGCCAAAAATGCTCGTTTTTTAAAAATAAAAACGTTACTCTTATCTCCATTGCAGCGCCGATCTGCTGCAATAGCAGATAGGGGTTGCAAAATCTGGTGACAGAGCCTCTTTAAATATTTTTTTTGTGCCAGTGACCTACCCCTGATATTGCAGCACAAAGGCTACTCCACCTCCGGGTGGGACTTAGTGCTCCAACTGGTGCTGCTCTACTACATCTCACTTAATGCAATTGTTCTCAGAAGCGTAATCTCTGTCCACACCTCTGTTCATTCTTCCTAATAAGTCCGCTCCCACCTTCACTCTGTACAGCTAACCCAATCGGTCCAGAGCTGTCACAGTTTTATCCCCTTTAGATGACATGTATGATGATGCACCGACACCACTGGTAATAGGAAGCAAAGAGAAGTCATGTGAACCTGTGTCAGAGTGTCATCATTTAGCTGAAAACTACTGAGTTTCCAGAATCATGTGACCGGCGTGTCGATCGGGGTTTCTGCACAAAATGTAAAAATAAACTATATTAGTATGTACATTTTAATTTTATTGTAGGAGTAATGGGCAGGTGTTTTGTTTGTCTGGATAACCCCTTTAAACGTTTTGACATTAAAACAGATAGGATGGCTCACCCCCATAAATACTAACATTTAATTTAACCATTTAATTTAGCCTTTTTACTTTTTCCATAACTCATAATATTTGTTCAGCTTAATGCCTCACATATTTTTGCAAATCAATGTCATCCCCTTAAAAGCAAAAAACAAAAAACAAACATAATGAAATTCAAGTGCATAGAACAAATGCAAAAATATCTTAGGCACTCATGATCATGACACATTTCAATAACCTTTTTTCAATATGAAGTCTAGCAATATATTGCATATACAAAAATGTGTGTAAATTGAAGCCACAATAATGCCACATCAGCTTAGTTACAAAGTACATGAACAAGCGTGACTAACAGAAAATATTGAAATAGTCATGGCATTAGGCGAGATTCACACGACCGGGTCCCGCCCGAGCCCGAGTGTCGGTCGGTAAAATCGGCCATTTTGCCCGGCCGGTTTGCATTAGTTTTGCATCCGTTCCGGGCCGGGCAGATCTGGACAGTGACATCAGCGGCAACTCCTGAAGGGGAATCCCCATGTGTTTGGGGATTCCGCTTCAGGAGTTTCCCCTGATGTCACTGCCCAGATATGGACAGGGACATAAAGCGCTCTGTCCAGGAGCGGAATCCCCGAAAACACGGGGATTCCGCTCCTTCAAGAAGCTAAAGTGCGGCTAGCACATAGCAGAGCGGGGAGATACCTCCCTGCTCTGCTATAGTGGCGTCGCTACAGTAGTAGCAGCCGCAGCAGCTGCTAGCGGTGCCATCGAAGGTGTCGCCGGGCCAGGGCGCTTTTAAAACAAGCAGGGGAAGGGAGCCAGCGCAGCGCTCCCTCCCACCTGCTGTACACCCCGGCCCTGCCACACAGTGTACAGCCATTCGTCCGAATGGCATCAACTCCTCCTCCTCACATGCACTCTGCGCTGTGAGGAGGAGGAGGAGATAGAGCGCAAGTGCCGGAAAACCCGGCCATCACTCGGGACACATTCCGGTGATGGCCGTGTATTACCGGGCCCCATAGACTTCTATGGGAGCCGGGCGGCCGGGTACCCGGCCGAAAAAAGAACATGTCCTATTTTTTGACGGCCGGTTCTCCCGGCCGTCAAAAAATCGGTCGTGTGAATAGCCCCATTAGGGGTCTATTATTCCTAATGCAGCCGGGTGCCGGCCGATTTATGAACGGCCGGCACCCGGCCGGGAAACCCTGTCATGTGAATGAGGCCTAAGGCGGAGTATGGAACAACTAGAAATGGAAACAGAACTCCAATATTAAATATGATAAACAAAGCTACAAGTTCTTGGGTAAACTATTAGTATTTTATAGTCGTTGGATAACTATTCAAATATCAATCCATGTAAATGTCAAGGGATAATTAGTAGCTGCTAATATGTGCCTTATGTAACATGCCTTCTGGGAATAATAAGCTTAGGACTCATTCACATCAGCGTCGCGTTCCGTTCATCGGTTCCGTTCGACCTTTGCGTCGGCGGAAACACTGAACGGAAAGCCAAACGGAAACCATAGCTTTAGTTTGCATCACCATTGATTTCAATGGTAAAGCATCCGTTGCAGTTCGTTTTCACTTGTTTACATTCCGTAAAATGTCAGCTTTTTTAATGGAAACTATAGCGTAGTCAACTACGCTATTGTTTCCGCAAAAAATACAGAAACTTTATGGAACGGAAACAAATGGAAACCAATTCAAATGGAAGCATTACCATTGAAATAAATGGTAATGCAAGCAGAAGCTATATTTTCCATTTGGCTTTCTATTCATCTGTTCCTCTGATGGAATGGATGAACGGAAACCCCAAATGGAACCCGACACTGGTGTGAACGAGGCCTTAAAGACACCATTTGCCTGGCATTTGCCAAATACATACTCAGAAACCCAATCCATGAATCTGCAAATGAACAGCTCTTGTGCTATTGTTTCCATAGGCAGTTTTGAGCTTAAAGGGGTTTTCCCATCTCGGACGATTATGGACAACACACAGGATATGCCATAAAAGTCCAATGGATGCGGGTTCCACCTCTGGGACCCGCACCTACCTCTAGAACAGGGCCCCTAAAACCCGTTCTAGCCTACTCGGATCACGCTACCTCCCGGCCAGATCCTGGTTAGGTAGTCGGGAGAAACAGTCGAGCTCAATGAGTTACACTGTTTCCGTAACTCCCATAGATGGGAAAAGAGATACGTAAACTACGTAGCACGGCAAGCTTCGCTGTTTCCATAGCTACCAAGTTTCGGAAACAGCATAGCTCGCCATTCTACGCTGTTTCATTAACTCCCATTCACTTCTATGGGAGTTACAGAAGCAGCATAGCTCATTGAGCACTCGACTGTTTCCATAACTCTTGACCACCTAATCATGAAGTGGCCGGGAGGCAGTGGAGCCGAGTAAGCTGGAACGGGCCTTACGGGGCCCCGTTCTAGAGATAGGTGTGGGTCCCAGAGGTGGAACCCGCATCTATCGGACTTTTATGGCATATCCTATGGATATGCGATAAATATCCAAGATGGGAAAACCCCTTTAAGGCTGTAAACTTTTGAAAGGCAATTTTTTTTATATATAAAAAGGTCAGTCAGTGTGATTAGTGCAACTTTCTAATTAGTTTTTATTAAAAATTATTTTTACTTTTTGAGATACAGCTGCTCTGTATTCTCTATACATAGCAGCTGCATCTTTTGCTAAATCCTGCTCCCGTCAGGTCCGTGGGACTGATGGATTCAGTGACAGCGGGAGACACGCAGGATCCACCAGTTATCTATTACATCTAAGTTATGAACTTAGATGTGATAGATTACAGGTGGATCCTGCGTGTCAGAGATACGGAGGACCCGCTGACACTGAACCCGTCAGGTCCGCGGGGCTGACGGATTCAGGTCATAGCAAAAGATACAGCTGCTCTGTATACAGAATACAGAGCAGCTGTATCTTAAAAAGTAAAATAGATTTTTAATATAATCATTTAGAAAGTTGCACTAATGACACTGACCTTTTTATTAAAAAAATACAATTTGCCTTTCAAAGGTATACATAGACTTTAATAGTGACTTAGGCCTTATGCACAAGGCCGTGCCCATAATCACGGCCCTCGATTGAGGGCACAGCCGGCCGCCAGCGGCCGTAGGCCGCAGCCCGCATTTTTGAGCCATTCTCCCATACAAAGTATGGGAGCACGGCCCGTAAAATACGAAAAATAGGACATGCTCCATAATTCCCGACACCGTTCTACGGCACAGACACCTATCCGTAGCGATACGGAAAGGCGTCTGCGGCCAATAGAACTGAATGGGTCCGTATTTGCGGACCGTATTATGGTCCGCAATTACGGACATTTTTATGGTCGTGTGCATGGGGCCTTAGGGTAGGTAATTTAGGACTCATTCACGCACGCATTCACAATCCCTGAACTTGTGTAGTCTATTGCTTTCCAGTTGAGTTTTTGTTGCTCACAGTTATATCCATTTCATGATAACGGCATTTGCAGTTAGGGCATCTCTACTATGACAGATATTTGATGAACTGTCCGACTGGAAAATAGCAAAAATCGCTGAACTCAGTATAATGCACTATACTACAAATGTTTATCTATGGAAATTGCATGGCTATATTGATTTTATGTATCTACTAGAAACTAGAGTGTTTGAAATAGTCAAACCTACTAATTAGCAGAATTGTTGTTACACATTTTGCCATGTAGTGTAAATAACAAACATAATTTAGTTAGTTTTGCTACTTTATATTGACATATTTTAGCTCCTCTCTTTTGCAGCATATCGCACCATCTGTGACAAAATTTTCCCCCTCTCTACCAACACAAATCCCCTCCCCTCTGGTAGTACACACACTCACACGTGTTTTAGATGCCATACAGGGGCGTAGCTAAAGGCTCATGGGACCCGATGGAAAGGTTCTCCTTGGGCCCGCCCCCCCAAACGTCTCATGGCCGACGGCCGCAGCTTTCAGCTGCATCGCTGGGTCTCCAGGAGTGTCATCAAGGTCTTAAAATGTCAGGGGAAATAGCACCAATACATACGTGTCCCTCCAAAAAAAATGTGTGTGCGTGTATGTATGTGTATGTATATGTGTGTGTATATGTGTATGTATATGTGTATTTATATGTGTGTGACAGCATATCTATAGCACTACGACCTTATAGCTATGGATAGGATTAGATACATTGGCTCAGCAGACAGTATCAAATATGATGGGCTTAGATATGTCTCTTCGCTGACATTGCGGCTCCTGCACTGGACTCAGGAAAGGTAAGTATAAGAATTGTTTAGCTTTTTTATGTGTTACTAATTATTTTTGTGTGTTTGTGTTTTTTTACAAGCTCGGTTGTTGGACTACTTTGGATTCGAGGACTATTTCTATAACGGCAGTTTTTGTATTCTCAATAAAATGGATAACGAGGGTTGTGTGTAGGATTTTTATTTCAATAAAATAATTTTTCTATGTCTTTGTATTTTTTTTAAACTTTATTACTACCACCTTAGTAATGGCCGCTGGCTGATTGACAACGTCCATTAATAAGGCAGGGCTTAGTGTTAGCTGGTGCAGAGGCAAACACTAACCACCATTATTACCTTTGTACCCACCTCCACCAGGGGTGCCGGGAAGAGCTGGGTACGATTCAGTACCCGACCATCTGTAGTGATGGAGGGGAACTGGCGTGGCCACAGGCTGGTATAATTTAAAAAAGCCATCGTCAAAGTAGTCCTCGAATCCGACGTAGTCCAACGACCGAACCTGTAAAAAAACACAAACACAAAAAACAAAACATTAACACATATGGTAGGCTTAGATACAGGGCCCATGTGTACGTGTGATACTGTTTGTTGGACCCTGTATAAAAGCCTACCGCAAGGTAGGCTTAGATACAGGGTCCAGCAGACAGTAATCTTATACAGTATAAGATTACAGTCTGCTTCGGCCCTGTATCTAATCCTACCACATGGTAGACTTAAAGGGGTTGTCCAGTCCCTAAACATTGATAGCCTATCCTCAGGATTTCCCTTACTTGCTCACACTGTGAATTGCTGAAACGTCAGTGTCGGCGATTCAATGTACGAAAAGTGATCGGAATGAAGGGGAAGTAGCGCTCGTATGAGCGTTGCACCCCCTTCAAAACAGCTGATTGGTGGGGGTCCAGGGAGTCGGATCCCAACCTATCAGCTTCAGCAGACAGTGATATTAAACTTACCCTCCTCTTTGGCTGCAGCGGAGGTCCTGACTCCATCCAGGGTCGGGATGTTGTGCACAGTGCATAGCGTTGTGACGTCATGCATTTCGCACAGCGCTGTGACATCAGGACCTCCGCTGCGCTCCGGAACGTGGAGGGTAAGTACGGTCAGTTACTATAGTAACAAGGGCCCCTGTAGTTTATTACATAGGCCCCAGTTACTATAGTAACTTTTCATTGATGTGGTGCAGGGGCTGCGGGCCTCCCTGGCTTCGGGAGCCTGGTCGCAATTGTGGCCACTGCAACCCCTATAGTTACGCCACTGATGCCACAGTAGCACACTTAAATGCCAACTGTAGTGCCCCATAACATACGCAGTGTCACCATAGCAATGATAGCCATGCTGCCCCATAAAATGTGCCTACCAATTACAGTGCTTAGCAAGTACAGTCATATACAGTGTCTGTCATCTTCCCCCTAAATAGAGCCTGCCAGATACTGCCCCCACAGCCTTTAATGGGTTTGACTTATGCCAAAAGAGTGTCCTTTTGGCAAACATTCACGTGGTATGTCTTTTTTTCTCTATTAAAAAGCTTGGTCGAATATGCTTTATCCAAACGAAAAAAATATTTCTACAATCGAGCGACATCCATTCACTCTTCCAATAAAAGAGTATGCAGTTTTTGTTTTTTTAATATGAAGCAAGATCTATATTGACCCCTATTCATCACATTTATTTATTTATTTATTTTTATTACATTATTACACACTTTCATACATACATATTTATTTTTTACCATCCATTCACACCCTAGCACTACACTGACACTCATTTATCGCACACCTTTGAGCACTTAGTCCGCCACTCCCCTCAAGACTAGTGGGAGGGGCTATCACTACTTAATGCACACTCCTTCTGCAGCATTCTTTGACCCGTCTGCGTCCTGATGGGAACGGGTTTTCACCCACCCACCTACCTAGTGAGTATGGCCTTTTTTGTGGTTTTGATGATCTTTATGTCCCATTTTTTCTGTTTGTAAGATCTATATTGGTACCATTTTTAGCCTATGAAAGTCAATGGGTTTGCATTTTTGCATAGTTCACATGTGCATATTTGTTCAGTTTTTTTTACATCCATATCTCAGCAACAAAACAGCAAAAAAATATTTCATTTTTTAACAAAAAATGAAACATATATGCATGAAAAACGAACAACTCATAACAAAATATGGAACAAAAACGGATACAATACGGGAAAAAAGCATACAAATTGTAAAAAAAAATATCCATATTGAGCATCAGTATTTGATCTGTATATTCATACACGAGTGTGAAAGAGCCCTAAGGCTGAATTCACACAAATCCTCTAGGTGCACTTTTAAAACATGTGCACCTGTTGTTATCCGCCACATCTAGCGCAACCTTCTGCACCTGTTGTCGTCCACCTCCATGTGTGCTAAAGCCTCTGCCACTGTCTAGACTATTCAGGTACCCTTGTGCTGAACTTTGTATTGATTGGGTGCTCTGTTGTTTAGCCAGCTGCCTCCCCGCTATGGCGGTGCAGCCTAGTGTGTCCACATACCCACAGACCGTGACAGTCCCAATGATCTGTCCATATAGTATATATGCCCCATTGTAGGAGTTACTACAGAATGGTATAGCATTAGAAAACATTCGATGTAAGGCACAAATGGTGCAGAAAAAGTAATATGTGTATGCATCAAAGAGATCAAAAGAAAAAAGTATACAGGTATATGCCAACAACAAAAAGAACAGTTGTAATAGAATCATCTCAGTTAAATCCAAAGGGAATTTACCAAAATACTAGTAAGTAAAAACAAAAGTTAAACCGAGTCATCTATAGAGATTACCTAATCGGTTGGGTTCAAAAGAGAGTCATCATCTCCCTAGAATCATCCACAGATGTAAAAAGCATAGTCCTGGAGTCAAAGGTACGGAAAAACAAAACACTCCTGATTTAAACAGAGAGTTCCACGTAGCCAAAATGTGTGTAACGCCTCATTCACAAGACAGGGTCCGAGTGTCCGCCGATAAAATTGGCCGTTTTGGGCCGGCCGGTTTTGTATCCATTCCGATTCTGCTCCGGGCCGTGTTGCCGTTTTTAACGGCCGATTTTGACCCGTTTTGCATCCGTTTTTTTCCCTGACCGTTTTTAAATCGGATGAATTTCATTTGTCAATTGTTTTTTTGATCTACGTGTAGTTTATAGTGGAATGAATATTCCATAGAAACAGATACGTAATTATTTTTCTGTGCTTTATAGAACAGGAAAGAATAGGATATAAATGCAGTTTATAGTGGAATGAACACATATTCCATAGAAACAGATGCCTAATTAAACTACACATAGATCCTATTCATTCCAGGTCTATCAAGCACAGAAATTTCCAAAAACGTCTGTTTATATGGAATTTGTGTTTATTTCCTCATTACCTCCAAAGAAAATCTGTTCATGCCATGTATACCAAGCATAAAAAAATAATTATGCCCTTTTTTATATTATCTTCACATTAGTAATAATGTTCATTCTTTTACTTAATTTTTCTTTAGTATGTCCCCCTGGACAGGGTGCTTGATGTCTCTTTCAATATCTGGACAGTGACATCAGGGGCAACTCCTGAAGTGGAATCCCCATGTGGCCGGTGATTCCACTTCAGGAAAAGCCCCTGTCGTCTGTGTCCATTTATGACAGAGACATCAAGCACTCTGTCCAGGAGCGGAATCCCCGAACACACGGGGATTCCGCTCCTTCAGGGAGCTAAAGTGGGGCTAGCACATAGCAGAGCAGGGACGTCGCTACAGCAGTAGCAGCCGCAGCAGCTGCTAGTAGCGATGCCTGGAGAAGCACCCTGGCGGAAAGGCGGCTGCTGATTCGCCATGCCAGGGCGCTTTTAAAACAAGCAGGGGAAGGGAGCCAGCGCAGCGCCCCCTTCCACCTGGTGTACAGTACCCCTGTATACAGCACCCCCACATTGTTACCTCCAGCATACAGCGCTTCTTCTGAATGTAATAAACTCCTCCTCCTTACATGCACTCTGCGCTGTGAGGAGGAGAGAGCGAGCGACGGTAAAGACGGCCATCACTCGGGACACATTCCGGTGATGGCCGTGTATTACCCGGCCCCATAGACTTCTATGGGAGCCGGGCGGCCGGGTAAACGGCCGAAAATAGGGCATGTCCCAACGGTCGTGTGCATGAGGCGTTACAAATTAAATTCATCCGTTTTTAAAATCGACAGGGAAAAAGCCGGATGCAAAACAGGTCAAAATCGGCTGTTAAAAACTGAAACATGGCCCGGAACAGAAATGGAATGGATTCAAAACGGCCGAGAAAAATTGACCAAATTGTCGTGTGAATAGAGCCTTACATAGGACTGCAAGCAACATCTACACTATCTGTACTCAGAGAGTTATCACTGGGTGTTATCTGTGGTGTTACATAGGACTGCAGGTAAGATCTACATTATCTGTACTAAGAGAGTTATCACTGTGTTATCTGTAGTGTTACATAGGACTGTAGGTAACATCTACTACATTATACCTTTACCCTGGGTGAATAATCTATTATTCAGCAAACGCATCCGCATTTTTCATAGGTTTCAAATTTTGCTAATTAGGTTTAAAAATACACTTATATTTTTTAAAAATACTTATCATCATTCCTTTTGCTAGCAAACCTGTGTAACGGGGTTTCTATACTAGTAGAATTCTGTTTTGTCTAGGTGATGTTTCAATTTTATGTTGGAGAAACTCTAAAAAGTATCATGATAAGAAATGAGCGAATTTCCCGAAATTAGTTTCGGGTCTGATTCTATCGAACTGGCCATCAAATTTAATTTGGTCCACATAAATTTGGCACAAATTAAAAGTGCCCAGATTGTCCTGCTACGTAGTGTATGACTCACAAATGTAATGTTTTTACACACTTGTAGAGGAAAATTCTGTCCGCTTCGATGTGATGATGCCATCTGCTGAACAGAATATTCTTGGTGACGGTACACTGGAGGGTGGACAAGACAGTACACAGATAGCAAAGTTCCTGTCACTGGTCCAATTTGCTGACCTAAAAGTCCATGGGGGTCAAGGCTCAGGGTATCTGCCGGAGAAAGGGCACAGTCCAGGTATGACTGAACCTGGTTGTCCAGGCGATACACATCAATTTGCTGATGTGCGTCAGGTTGGCGTGGTAGATTAAAAACTGTTCCATCATGTTCAGCATACTGTATCAGCTGTTGCTGGTGCTGCTGTTCTGCTATTTGTTGCAGTGGTAACTGTGGCACAGGTGGTAGAATGGCGACTCAGCAGGGAGCGGAGATGGGCCACCTGGTCAGACATGCAGCTACCAGGAGTCTGCTCGGCGAAAGATGCAGCAAGCTGGGTACAGAGCGTATCATGGTAATAACCTGACTTTGCCTCCTTTTGGAAGCAAGAGAAAATTCCCTTATTTTGCTTTTATACGGAGGGTCTAAAAGGACGTCTATCCAATAGTCATCCCTTTGCTTGATGCTAACAATACTTATCAGCACGTAAGCAACCAAGCATGCAGCTTGCAATGCTCAACAGCGTGTCCAAGTAGGACTATGTTGTTTCATTCTCTGCCCCATACTGCGATGGATGGCCATGGCCAGCATCATCATCATCAAGCATCATAAAGACCCTTTTATGGGTTAAACCTTGCAAGTGTTTTTATGCTTGAATAAATCATATACACTTCATTGGATTATCTCGAGTGCTGCAGTTCCTTTCTTCGATTTGCATATTGATTGTTTCCCTTGGACCAGGGATTCTTTGCTGCGTGCACCACCCATGATTGGGGAGTTGTCCTTACCCACTGGTGAAACCTATATGGCTGTGCTGCTGATTTCTTGAACAAATGACGACGGGAGAAGGAGGGCGGTCTTGCTCACATAGCTGGCCAGTTAGATTTTTCCACATGAGCAGGAGATGCTTCATGTGCCGAAGGAGAGCCATAGTTTTTACATTTGTGCCTGAATGGCCACGACTTATTCTCTTCTTGTAGAGCTAGCACACTGCGGTGGTTTTGTTGGCCGTTGATGTAGAGAAAAATTACCATACAAAAGATGCCCGCACAAAGCCACCACCAGCAACGCTCTCAACATTTCTGCCACCACCATCACCCAAGCTTGCACTTGGTCTGACAACTTTTGAGCCTTCAACAACAGCAGCAGTGGCATCACCTGCTCCCCAGCTGACCACAGTAGAAGCAGATCTGCCACTGGCAGGTTTTGGTTTTTGGCCATACTTCAGCTCTGGTCTTTATCGCCACCACCACCCTCCTTCTCTGATTAGATCACCTCCCTGTCCCCCTGATCCGGTTCACAGGTCCTGTCCAACACATAATCATCGTCATCATCATCATCATCCCTGCCACATTTCTCAGACTGTGATATGTCATGTGCTCTTTGCCCCCCTCATGATTCCGACCTCAATATTTGCCACTACTACCATGGCTACCAGTGCCCATTCCACCACACTGCCACCAGCATGGCTACAAGTATTCTGTGTTTTACTATCTCTCACTCTCTGTCTGTGGTCCTTTTTCGCCTCTCTGTATCCCCACAAAGTACCAGCATTTCCCGGTTGTGTTGTTTATAGTGGCTATGACTCATATGACTGTCATCCCCTGAGTCATCAGTGGCTCACACCTATACCCTCATGATTGACTGTGTTAGAGATAGAGATGCCTATAAAGCATTACGTGGAAGCCCTCTGGACGGCCACCCAAAGCCGTGTGATCCTTCTTCTCTGTCTTCTTTGTCGCCATTTACAGCGACTCGTGCGGGATGAATCCCAAAAGTCCTAAAAATCACTAAAATCTGAAACTTTTGGGAAATTCGTAGCGAATTAGATTTGTGTAGAATCGATTCGCTCATCTCTAATCACGAGGTTGTTTATGCCAGTTGTGTACCAGTTATTCAGGGACAGTGTTGGCATTTAGGTGCATTTTTTTTTTTTTAATCACTGCTGCCAGGTGTTTGATGTTAGTCTATAGAAACACGTGAATATCTGTACACACACAGCATTGTTGCTTGATTTTTTATTTATTTTTTTGGTGTATTTTTGTGGTCAGTGTAGCACGCAGTGGGTATGGTGTTTAATATAACATCTTTCTCCAAAGACTTTGAAATATGCCTTAAAAAAAATCATATTTCAAACACAATAAAAGATGTTTATAACTTTAGAAAACTGCATTCATTTCTGTAGGCATTTTTTAATGGAGTTTTAAACCCTGTGTGAACAAAGCTAAGCTGAGTCAAAGTAGAAGGCAACACAAGGACATAAAGTCTACAGAACATCCCTAGTCCTAAATATTTTAAATGAGATAGTATGAAGTTGTAAGAAAGCGATTTACAAATCTCAGAAGGATCCAGATAAATCTCATTTATTCATTCAGAGGTCAGTAGTTAGTGTTTGCAGCCAAACAGCATTTTCTAGGCTCCTCAGTGTGATTCTATTTATATGACAGTTTTTATCCTATTGCTGTCAGATGAATTGTAAGCCACATTTACCTGTAAGTGCCCCAGACGAGCTGCTGATGGCTAATCTTTTTTATTGATCCTACTAGCTAGTTTCTGAAACCATTGATTTTTCTTGCTGTCAGTTTATGGCCTTGACTCCTTAATGTTTATTTAGACTGGCCTGTATAAATTGCTTCTGGTGCTAAGGGCTAGGAAGGCAGCGGGAGGTCAGGGGTACATGTATACCTGTTCATAAATATAAATCATAGCTTTCGTTCATCATTGATGTTTGTGAACTCTGTTTGCAAGGTGAATAGAAAGAGAACCGTTGTAGAAAAAAAAAGGCATTACCAAACCCCCTTGATGTTTATTTCCTTCTATCTTTTTAGTTGTAAACATGCCTACAGCGTTGTTGATTATTTCCTTTTAACCCCTTGGAGATACAGCCAGTTTTGGCCTTGTAGACACAGCCTATGTTTTCAAATCTGACATGTGTCATTTTATGTGGTAATAACTCTGGAATGCTTTTATCTATCCAAGCGATTCTGAGATTGTTTTCTCGTGACATATTGTACTTTATGTTAGTGAAAAAATTTGATTGATAAATTCAATATTTATTTGTGAAAAACACCAAAATTTTGGGAAAATTTGGTAAAATGTTCTACATTTAAATGCATCTGTTTGTAAGACAGATAGTAATACCACACAAAATAGTTACTAGTTTACATTTCCCATATGTCTACTTTTTTTCAGGGACCAGTTCAGTTCTGAAGTGGCCTTATATATTAGAAAGTACCCATAAATCACCCCATTTTAAAAACAACACCCCTCAAAGTATTTAAAACAGCATTCAGAAAGTGTCTTAACCCTTTAGGCGTTTCACAGGAATTAAAGAAAAGTGGAGGTGAAATTTACAAATTTAATTTTTTGTGCCGAAATACATTTGTAATAATTTTTTTCAAGTCCTGCCTAAATAAATGTTTAAAATATTTTTATTAGTGTAGTATTTAAAATAGGGCACTCATGCCAAAATATACTGTGAATAGGCGTTGGCAAAACAGAGACACAGTTCCCTGATCAGGTGTAAAAGTAAGGTAGTGATTGGTACACCTTAGTGTCGATACAACACCCGACAGGAGTAGTGATTCACACTTTGTGTATTCTCCGGAGCGCAATGAGACACTAATGCCTGGTCTAACGCGCACCGGAGACTCTCACAAGACTTAGGCCCCATGCACACGACCGTAAAAAGCCTCCGTAATTGCGGTCTGCAAAAACGGACCCATTCACTTCCATTGAATGCGGACACCTTTCCGTATCGCTACGGATGAGTGTCCGTTCCGCAAAAGTGGCCCGGGAATTATGGAGCATGTCCGTTCTTGGTCCGCAATTGCGGCACGGACTCCTCCATAGACGTCTATAGGGGAAGCCAGAATTGCGGATGGCTACTGAGGTGCATCAGCAAATACGGATAGCCATCAGCAAATGCAGAAAAGTTGCTAAGCAACACAAAGGGGACGTCCCATCAACCAGGTCAGATGCCAAACCACAGCACTTCAAACAAGATGTCTCTCACCAAACCACAGGTGGAAAAACTCATTTTGGCCATCCAGCATCGCCCAGTAATTTGGGACAAGCGCCTGGATGATTATAAAGACACTCTTTTGAAGGACAAGGCCTGGATTGAAGTGGTGAAGGAGCTTCACCCGGAGGAGTGGGATACTGCCTCAAAAAAAGAGCAGAAAAAGTTATGTAAGTATACACCCCACCCAAACTTAAACAACCCTCACTCCCCTAATTAACTTTTAATTGTAATCTTATTTTTTTTTTAACAGGTCAAGATCTAAAATCTAGGTGGAATACGTCTAGAGATCAGTTCAGAAGGGAGCTGATGTCAAAGGGCCGCAGTGGGGATGGTTCTTTGAAAAAAAAAAAGCCATATCTCTATACTGAGCAACTGCGCTTCTTAAAGGACGTCATGCATATTGGGCCGTAAGTATAAATACACATTTGTAATAATTGTTGAATAATCTCCTACCTATCGTGTTCTTCTGGCTCATGGGTGCACATCGGGCTCTGCTATGTTGCACGTATACCTGCTCAACATTGCATTGATTTTGCAAGACATGGAAGTATGTAAAGTTGCACAGTTATCTATGCAACATAGCAGAGCCCAATGTGCACCCATGAGCTATAAAAACCCTACTAGATTGTTAAAATTGTGCAACACTTGGAAGCATGCAACCTAGTTGTGTTCTTCTGGCTCATGGGTGCACATCGGGCTCTGCTATGTTGCACTGATACCTGCTCAACATTGCATGAATTTTGCAAGCCATGGAAGCATGCAACCTAGTTGTGTACTTCTGGCTCATGGGTGCACATCGGGCTCTGCTATGTTGCACGGATACCTGCTCAACATTGCATGAATTTTGCAAGACATGGAAGTATGTAAAGTTGCAGTTATCTATGCAACATAGCAGAGCCCAATGTACATCCATGAGCTATAAAAACACTACTAGATTGCTAGAATTGTGCAACACATGGAAGTACGGGCTAGGTGTGTATGTGCAAATCAATATAGGTGTATATCAGGCGATTCATTCTTTAATTTATTTATTATGTATTAATTTTATGTTTTCTATTCTAGAACTAGAGACAATCTCCAAGAGGACTCTGATGAGACACAAACAGAGTCTACACATGCGGAACCCTCCCAAGCTACGCCAGATGCTGTAGCACAAGACCCAGAAGGCCCCGTTGACCCTCCTTCGGAACCTCAACCATCAAGATCAAGAGGGCGCAAGCGTGGTCATGCACAGGACACTGGGGCCATGATTGAAGCCCAGGTGCTGGCCCATTTGAACAGGCGTCAAGCGGAGACCATGGAGGATACATTTGCCATAGCGGTGGCAACGCACTTGAAGCAGGTGCCACGGGAACGCCTCTTCAAATGCGAGTCAGCCATTTTGGGGTTGATAGAAGTGTTTGCCTCCAGTGCTTCTCCGATGGAACGCTATAATTCCATAGAGTTCCATCGGAGCAGGCTGGGTGTGAAAACAGCCCCCCTGACAACTCTACCACCACCACTGAGGCCTCCTCAATATAGGGATTACAACCCATCACAGCCTCTTTTCTCCCAGGATAGGGGGGGTATGTACCAGACCCCAAGCCCCTATTCAACAAGCCAGTACCACTATCCACACTCCTCACAAGGGCAGGTGGGGGATCAGTCTGGAAGCACAATTCATGGTGCTTTGTCACCACAATTTTCAGAACTATAATTTTATTTTGTGTTCTTTAATATATAGCGTTGTAATTTTATTTTTACATTTACAAAAAGATTATAAAAAAATCTTTATTTTTTTTGTTAAAAAAATAAGTTAATAAAAATGTATAACCAGTTAACTTTGCCTTTTTGTAGTTTAATTTTGGTGTACATCTGATGTTTTGGAGTGTTTGGTGTTGTATGCATGATATATTGGCTTGTGTGATATATGTAGGATGTATGCAGAATTGAAGTACACCACACACCACTGATTTTTTTTTTTTTTTTTTTTTTAACACTTTATTTTTGATCTCTGGTAGTTTTGACCTTTTTTCTTTTATGTAAGGTTTCATTGTGAATGAAATTTTATTTAATTTTCTAAAATACATTTTGATTTTTTTTTTTATTAATTTTATCACATTTCTAAACATTTTAATTTTTTTTTTTTTGTATTTTGTCAGAAATGCATAAGCTCGCAACCCACGTCAAGGGTCGTCCTCATTCTATTGCGAGTCCCTAACTAATAACTAAAACCGGGAACAACTAACTAGCTAAAAGCAACAGTCCAGAACAAACAATCGAAAGACAACTGTCCAAATACAACTATCTACTGCCGTGGATTGCATCCATCTGCCAAGGTACCGCCCCGGCCGAGGACACAAAGTAGTCTGCATAGAAATCCCGAGTCAACATTCCAGCTGTCCTGGGTCTTCCATGCGTGGAGTAGTCCACTGGGATGGTAGAAGTGGTAGGAAACTGCTCCAGGTCAATGTCTTGCATAGACTCATGAAGCCGACAGAAATTATGTAGAATGACACTCGCTTGGATAACAAGCATCACGTTCTGTGGATCCATTTGAAGAGGGCTCTGGAATACCCGCCATTTGCTGCTGAGAATCCAGAAGGCACACTCGACATACCGTCTGGCCCGTGTGAGCCGGTAATTAAAAACATGCCTCCTTTCATCCAAACCACGCCGCGGGAATGGGCGCAACACATGAGGGGAAAGTCCAAATCCTTCATCTGCCATGATGACGAATGGCGCTGGAGGTCCAGTAGATCCAGGCAGTTGTCTCGGTTCTGGAAGGGCGAGCTGGTTAGACTGAAGCCGTTCACCCATTTTGGAAGCCCTAAAGATGCCAGCATCCGAAGAGCTCCCATAGGCCCCTATATCTACAATTACAAATCGGTAGTCGCTGTCAGCTAAGGCCAACAGCACCACCGAGAAATATTGTTTCTAATTAAAATATAGGGAACCTGAGTGAGGCGGCTTCTTTACACGAATGTGTTTCCCATCCAGCGCGCCGACACAGTTGGTAGAAGCCCTCAGCAATCCGTAGCCAATCTTCTGCCTTGGGCTGTGGCATCACCGCCGCTCTCAGACGCTGCCAGATGACTTCGCAGGTCAGACGGATGATCTGCGAAATGGTGGAGCAACCCAGCAGAAACTCAAAATGCAGTGATGCAAATGAGTTGCCAGTTGCCAGGAATCTGTGAAGAAAAAAAATAAATATATAGTACTGCTGGTACAGGATGACAGGACATCAGTACACACAGGGGACAACTACGGTTATTCAGGACATGGGACAACTACAGTTATAACAGCTAGCGGTGCATGGCGGGAATGGGCACAGGGGACAAGTACTGTTATACAAGCTGTAGCAGGGCATTGTAGGAATGGGCACAGGGGACAAGTACTGTTAGCTGTAGCAGGGCATGGCAGGAATGGGCACAGGGGACAAGTACTGTTAGCTGTAGCAGGGCATGGCAGGAATGGGCACAGTGGACATCATGTGTTCTTACCGGAGGGTGACGATGAGCCATTCCTCTGGAGAGATGCACTGTCGCATGTTGGTGTCCTGTAAGGTGATTCCAGGACCAAGGTCCGACAGCAGACAGTCAAAGCTGGAGATCGACATGCGGCAGAAGTTGTGAAACTTCTCCGGGTGCTGCCGCAGGTCATCATACAGAGTGTGGAAATGCCCCTTCCTGGGCCTTTGGGAGACAATGGGGTGAACCCAGTACCTCCTGCTCTTCCGCAACGGTTCTTCATCCAGCATAGCTTGCTGTCCGAAACGTCGATAGATGAGCCAGTCCAGAAGAGCATGATCCGCAAGTGTGTAGGGCATCCTTTCAACTAATTAAAATGCCAGAAATCAAAGCTATAGCAGCCGAGAAATCCAACACAGCTCTCTCAAAGCACAAATACCAGAGAAAATGGGACCAGAGAGATCATGTGACCGGTTTAAGGGGTTGGAACTTGTTAGTGACATAATTTGCACCCTCCCTCTTTAATTTGCGGATCCGTATATACGGATGTAATACGGATGCACTACGGACCGTATTTGCGGATACTATTCAGCAGAAATGTGTACGTTGCTGATGGTTTGCTGATGATTATAAAGCAATACGGAACTGTATTTGCGGTCAGTATTTGCGGATACGGTCGTGTGCATGAGGCCTTATACAGCTAGTCCCGCCTATACGAAAGGCGTAATTGATCAGACAGAGCCTATCGGTGTATCACAGCGTATGAGTAATGCCCACCGATCCGACCTGCCCATAGTAACCAAAACGCCAAGAGATGCATAGAGCATCAGCAGTTTCTAGGGGAGATTCAGGCGGTTTACAAGTACGTTTGCTACATAAACCAGGTAAGTGTGCGTGTGTGCTAAACACAGAGCAGACTGGCTGTGTCAATGAAGCGGGGATCAGTTGTAGTTTATGCCGTTGGCAATGTCCTGTCTAAACACCCGATTGTAGATGTAAACAATTGGGTGCGTGGGATGAAAAAACAAACTATAGAGCACACTTAGTGCCCCATCTCAGTGAACATTAGGAGTAGAGGAATAGTAGTAAATTGTAAATTGTAACGGATTGCTAAAAGGATAAAATTCATTAAACAGAGCCCATAAGGAGCTACCATAGCTAACTTTTAAACGGAGCTATATTTTACACTTGTTATAGATGTGCTCACAATGATATTATTGGCAAATAATCCTACAAGAGTGGAAGGCTAAAGGAAGGAAAGAAAGGATAGATATTGATTAAGCCCCAATGGACTAACTGTTTTCATTCTTAAAATCCATTGGGCTTCCTTCTGCAAGATTCTTTTATCCCATTCACCCCCTCTAATTGGTGGCTCAATGTGTTCCATGCCCTGGAACTTAAGGACGATGGGATCACCAGAATGATGCTCCCATACGTGTCTAGAGACTGAGGTATCTTCCTTCCTATTAATATCACAGATGTGATCTCTGACCCTGCGTTTGAATTCTCGTCTAGTCTTTCCAACATACTCTATACCACATACACAGGTGATCAGATACACTACTCCTTTTGTCAAGCAGTTAATAAAAGATCTTGTATAAAAGGTTTCACCTGTGGTTGTACTTACAAACTTGCGGGTATTGAGAATGGAGCAGCAGGCTTTGCATCTCCCACATTTAAACGTGCCTTTTGTATTTGATGACAGCCAGGTAGTATTTTTTACTTCAAGGTGGCTATGAACTAGCCTATCTTTAATATTTCGGCCTCTTTTGAAAGTAATAAGTGGTCTATCGCCTACCAAGCTGCCTACATCTGGATCCGATTTAAGGATATCCCAATAAAGGGTGAGTATCCACCTAACCTCACGATGTGCAGCATCATAGGTACCTATCACTCTAATTGTCTCATCCTGTACTGAGCGTACTTTGGGGTTTAACAAGCAATCTCTATTATCACCCAGAGCGTGTTGATATGCAGTTTTAAGCACATGATTAGGATAACCTCTCCGTACAAATCTCTCTCTCAGACCTTTCGCTGAGGATTTGAAATCCGAAATTGTGGTACAGTTGCGTCTTGCCCTAATGTATTGCCCCTTAGGTATACCTTTCTTGAGTGGGACAGGATGCCAGCTATCCCATCTCAGCAAATTGTTAGTTGCGGTGTCTTTTCTGTACATTTCCGTTCGTAAGCAGCCCAGATCTGTTTTCTCAATCTTAACGTCCAGGAAAGTAATGTGTTGCTCCTGTATTTCTGACGTAAAGAAGAGACCCACATAATTGATGTTTAAAATAGACACAAACTCACTAAATTCAGCAGAAGTTCCTGACCAAAGAATCAACACATCATCAATGAATCTTAGCCATAGCTCAATATGCGATGTGTATTTCTCCATCCCATCACTGAATACATATTCGTTTTCCCACCAGCCCAGATATAAATTAGCATAGGTAGGGGCACATGGACTTCCCATTGCTACTCCTCTGAGCTGGTGGAAGATCTTATGCTCTAAAAGGAAGAAATTATGCTCCAAGACATACCACAATAATTTTATTACAAATTGATTGTGGGCATAGAATTGGGTTCCTCTATCCTGGAGGAAGTACTCCACTGCTCGACAACCCAAGGTATGAGGGATGGAACTGTAGAGTGCCTCCACATCCAGACTAGCCAGGAGAACATTTGGTTCGACTTTGATACCTTCAAGTTTTCTGAGCACCTCCATAGTATCTCGTACATATGATGGAAGTGCCATAACAAAAGGTCTAAGTATCTTGTCAACGTAAACGCTGGCATTTTGCGAAATACTCCCGATGCCAGAAACGATAGGACGACCTTTGAGGGGATGGAGTCCCTTATGTACCTTGGGGAGACTATAAAAAGTCGCCACTTGCGGGCAAGTCCCTAGTATAAAGGTAAATTCCGTATCATTAATAATCTTAGTCTGTTTAGCCTCAAGTAAAATGCCTCTGAGCTCGACCAAAAATATCTGTTTGGGATTGTTACTCAGAACCTGATAACAGCATTTATCTTTCAAAATGTTCATACAAATAGTGACATAGTGGCTACGATCAAGAATCACTACATTTCCACCCTTGTCCGAAGACTTAATCACTATTTCAGAGTCATTTTCCAGGGTCTGAAGGGCCCACACTTCCTCCAATGATAAATTGAAATCACAGTGCCTATTTGGCTCCAATTTAGCAAGTTGGTCCGTGACCACTTTAAAAAAAACATAAAGTAACGTGTTATCGTTCATAGGAGGATTTTTAGTTGAGGGTAGTTTGAGATCCGTTAATGGTCCCTCACCCAGCTCTCTCTGACCCTCATCCAAAAGTTCCCCCAGCATTCTGACATGAGGAAGATCTTCTTCCTGGATCCCCAATTCTTCACACTGACGCTTGTCGTGCGTCTTAAAAAATTTCTTCCATTTGAGTTTCCTAATGAATAGGTTAAGATCTTTAACCCATGAAAATAGGTTAAAACCATTGGTTGGAACAAATGATAACCCTTTACTTAGTACGGCAGTCTCTTCAGTGGTTAATTGTCTGGCAGACAAATTAATAATCTGCATCTCATCATCATGACACATGCTGGCATTAATTAGACATCTCTCTGATCCCTCAGAAGGTAATCTGAGATGGGATGACTTCGGCCTAAAAAACTCTCCCTATTGGCAGCACGCCCTCTATTTCTCCCTCTTTGGACGGTCTCCCCAAGGTACATAAGGGACTCCATCCCCTCAAAGGTCGTCCTATCGTTTCTGGCATCCGGAGTATTCCGCAAAATGCCAGCGTTTACGTTGACAAGATACTTAGACCTTTTGTTATGGCACTTCCATCATATGTACGAGATACTATGGAGGTGCTCAGAAAACTTGAAGGTATCAAAGTCGAACCAAATGTTCTCCTGGCTAGTCTGGATGTGGAGGCACTCTACAGTTCCATCCCTCATACCTTGGGTTGTCGAGCAGTGGAGTACTTCCTCCAGGATAGAGGACCCCAATTCTATGCCCACAATCAATTTGTAATAAAATTATTGTGGTATGTCTTGGACCACAATTTCTTCCTTTTTGAGCATAAGATCTTCCACCAGCTCAGAGGAGTAGCAATGGGAAGCCCATGTGCCCCTACCTATGCTAATTTATATCTGGGCTGGTGGGAAAACGAATATGTATTCAGTGATGGGATGGAGAAATACACATCGCATATTGAGCTATGGCTAAGATTCATTGATGATGTGTTGATTCTTTGGTCAGGAACTTCTGCTGAATTTAGTGAGTTTGTGTCTATTTTAAACATCAATGATATGGGTCTCTTCTTTACGTCAGAAATACAGGAGCAACACATTACTTTCCTGGACGTTAAGATTGAGAAAACAGATCTGTGCTACTTACGAACGGAAATGTACAGAAAAGACACCGCAACTAACAATTTGCTGAGATGGGATAGCTGGCATCCTGTCCCACTCAAGAAAGGTATACCTAAGGGGCAATACATTAGGGCAAGACGCAACTGTACCACAATTTCGGATTTCAAATCCTCAGCGAAAGGTCTGAGAGAGATTTGTACGGAGAGGTTATCCTAATCATGTGCTTAAAACTGCATATCAACACGCTCTGGGTGCTAATAGAGATTGCTTGTTAAACCCCCCAAAGTACGCTCAGTACAGGATGAGACAATTAGAGTGATAGGTACCTATGATGCTGCACATCGTGAGGTTAGGAGGATACTCACCCTTTATTGGGATATCCTTAAATCGGATCCAGATGTAGGCAGCTTGGTAGGCGATAGACCACTTATTACTTTCAAAAGAGGCCGAAATATTAAAGATAGGCTAGTTCATAGCCACCTTGAGGTAAAAAATACTACCTGACTGTCATCGAATATAAAAGGTACGTTTAAATGTGGGAGATGCAAAGCCTGCTGCTCCATTCTCAATACCCGCAAGTTTGTAAGTACAACCACAGGTGAAACCTTTTATACAAGATCTTTTATTAACTGCTTGACAAAAGGAGTACTGTATCTGATCACTTGTGTCTGTGGTATACAGTATGTTGGAAAGACTAGACGAGAATTCAGACGGAGGGTCAGAGATTACATCTGTGATATTAATAGGAAGGAAGATACCTCAGTCTCTAGACACGTTTGGGAGCATCATTCTGGTGATCCCATCGTCCTTAAGTTCCAGGGCATGGAACACATTGAGCCACCAATTAGAGGGGGTGAATGGGATAAAAGAATCTTGCAGAAGGAAGCCCAATGGATTTTCAGAATGAAAACAGTTAGTCCATTGGGGCTTAATGAATATCTATCCTTTCTTTCCTTCCTTTAGCCTTCCACTCTTGTAGGATTATTTGCCAATAATATCATTGTGAGCACATCTATAACAAGTGTAAAATATAGCTCCGTTTAAAAGTTAGCTATGGTGGCTCCTTATGGGCTCTTTGTTTAATGTACTTTATCCTTTTAGCAATCCGTGCAATGGGTTAAAATTTACTACTATTCCTCTACTCCTAATGTTCACTGAGATGGGGCACTAAGTGTGCTCTATAGTTTGTCTTTTCATCCCACGCACCCAATTGTTAACATCTACAATCGGGTGTTTAAACAGGACATTGCCAACGGCATAAACTGCAACTGATCACCGCTTCATTGACACAGCCAGTCTGCTCTGTGTTTAGCACACATGCACACTTACCTGGTTTATGTAGAAAACTTACTTGTAAACGCCTGAATCTCCCCTAGAAACTGCTGATGCTCTATGCATCTCTCGGATTGGCGTTTTGGTTACTATGGGCAGGTCGGATCGGTGGGCATTACTCATACGCTGTGATACACCGATAGGCTCTGTCTGATCAATTACGCCTTTCGTATAGGCGGGGCTAGCTGTATAAGTCTTGTGAGAGTTTCCGGCGCGCGTTAGACCAGGCATTAGTGTCTCATTGCGCTCCAGGATGAAAATACAAAAAAACAAACACGGCGCCACATAGTGTGAGTAAGCCCAATCAGACAGTCAGGGTAAGACGAATGGATGCTTACCACAAATGAAAAGGTCAATCACTTCAAAGTCAATATAGATCGTGAAAGTGCTGCTGCCGAAATCCACAATGGTCACACAAAGGTGTAACCGTACAATAATGATAATTTGAAGGTAGAAAAAAGAGGGAAATAACCACGGCGCTGCTACTCAATAAGGATGCAGGAGTAGATAATAATATTTATTAGTAGGCTACGCGTTTCAATGCCGCACCGGCATCTTCCTCAGGCCACATGAAATGCAGTTAAAACAAGGCAGGTTTATAAGCACCACGCGGCTAAAAAAACATTGGCGGTTTTTTTAGCCGCGTGGTGCTTATAAACCTGCCTTGTTTTAACTGCATTTCATGTGGCCTGAGGAAGATGCCGGTGCGGCATTGAAACGCGTAGCCTACTAATAAATATTATTATCTACTCCTGCATCCTTATTGAGTAGCAGCGCCGTGGTTATATCCCTCTTTTTTCTACCTTCAAATTATCATCATTGCGCTCCAGAGAATACACAAATTCAGCAGCATAATATGTGCTGTATGGTAGCTGCTCAAACTAGTACAAGCAATTAACAAAACCCCTGAGGACACTTCCCTTTGGTTATAGGGTTGCAGAAACGCGTTGGGAGATTGCTGGAAAATTGCTTATCTGTGGCAAACAGACCACATTTATTATTGCTAGGTTCTCTGTTCATGTTCCAAGTGGTGCACATAGTATCGGTGCATGTGGAACATTCATATGAGGCTGAGCTATTGTGTATCGTTACGGCAAGCGGACGAGTAGTGTGAATCACTACTCCTGTCGGGTGTTGTATCGACACTAAGGTGTACCAATCACTAACTTACTTTTACACCTGATCAGGGAACTGTGTCTCTGTTTTGCCAACGCCTATTCACAGTATATTTTGGCATGAGTGCCCTATTTTAAATACTACACTAATAAAAATATTTTAAACGTTTATTTTGGGAGGACTTTATATACTTTAACCCCTTGCGTACCTTCGCCGTAATAGTACGTCGCTGGCCGCTTATGCCAGCGTACCTTCGACATACTATTACGGCGCAGGAATAAACTGTCACTATGTGAAATCACATAGTGACAGAACAGTGGCGGCAGCTGTCATTGACAGCTAACCGTCTCTGCTACCGGCCTGGGGACCAATTAGCAGTCCCCAATGCCGGCGATTGCTGTGATTGGTCAGTCTCTGAAGACTGACCAATCACAGCCGTCTGTGACGTCGTCTGCAGGAGAAAGCTCCTGTCACTTTCGCTGATCTCCTCACTTCTGTGAGATACGTGAGGAGATCAGAGAAAGCGGTGTAAAAAAAAACACACTATTTTTATTAACCCCTTCCCGAAAATGGGCGTATAGTAACGCCCTGAGGATGAAGCGGGCACAGGAGCTGTGCTCGCTCCATCTTCATCGGATGTCGGCTGTAATATACAGCCGACATCCCACTGCAACTACAGCGATCACTGTCCTCTCCGATCGCTGTAGTTTAACCCCTTAAATGCCGCTGTCAATAGCGACAGCGGCATTTAAGTGATTGATACAGAGGGAGGGGGCTCCCTCTGCACCCCATTGCCCCCCCCCCCGCGAAAAATCGCGGGGTTCTGATGGTTGCAATGGCAACCAGGAAGCCTAGCAACGGCTTCCTGGTTGCGAGGTACGGGAGCCTATTAGATCCTGCCCAAGGCAGGACGTAATAGGCTCAACTGTCAGTTGTAAAGTGACAGTTACAATACACTGCACTACATCAGTACATACAGAAGTAGTGCAGTGTATTATACAGGGGATCAGAAGATCAGATCTTCCAGTCCCCTAGTATGTGTAAAATAAAAAGTGAAAAAAAAGTAAAAAAAGAGTTTTAGATAAATAAATAAATACAAGTTTTACGTAATAAAAACAATAATCGCCTTGTTTCCCTGATCAAGCCCTTTATAATTAGAAAAAAAATAAAAAAAAAGACAAAAACTAGACATAATAGGTATCGCCGCGTTCGTATTGGCCTGACCTAAAAAAATATCATATTATTTATCCCGCACGGTGAACACCGTAAATAAAATACCATAAAAAACAATGGCAGAATTTCCTTTTTTGGTCACGTTGTTTCCAAAAAAATGGAATAAAAAGTGATCAAAAAGTCGCGCGTAGCCAAACATGGTACCAATAAAAACTACAGTGTGTCACGCAAAAAACAAGCCCTCAGAAAGCTCCGTCGACAAAAAAATAAAAAAATTATGGCTCTCAGGACATGGTGACACTAAAACATTTTATTTAGAAAAAAGTATTTTTATTTTTGTAAAAGTAGTAAAACATATAAAAACTATATAAATTTGGTATTGCCATAATCGTACCAAACCGCAGAATAAAGTAAACATGTTGTTTATACTGCACAGAGAACGCCGGTAAAAAATTATAAAAAAAATAGTGAAAGAATTTCTGGTATTTGGTCTCCTCACCTCAGAAAAAATGGAATAAAAACTGATCAAATTATCGCATGTACCCCAAAATGATACTAATAAAAACGACAGCTCGTCCCATGAAAATCAAGCACTCACATAGCTCGTCAACGGAAAAATAAAAAGTTCTGACTCGTGGCACGCAATAATGCAAAACGACGGCCCAGACTAATTTATGTGTGCAGCAGTTCTTCACCTAAAACCCCACGTCATCATTTGCAGCCCCCATTGGTAGACTCTGTAAATCCAGCGAAAACGATGACGTTTTGGGGTCTGTGCTACATGTGGGGCTAGTGAAGAAGTCAAAGATTAGGCAATACTGGAGTGTGGATATTTTGTACAACACCACAGACACCCTTTAGAAGTGCGACTCCTGCACCCAATAATCCGGCCTGTGCATGAAGGATTGGTTCAAAGCGTACGTCACTATCCAGGGATAATTAATTTTATTATTCATTCTCCCCATTATTACATCATCCTATTATGACCTGTTGCACTCCGCCCAGCTTACATATACCCTGATGTACTCCGCCCAGCTTACATATACCCTGATGTACTCCGCCCAGCTTACATATACCCTGATGTACTCCGCCCAGCTTACATATACCCTGATGTACTCCGCCCAGCTTACATATACCCTGATGTACTCCGCACAGTTTACATATACCCTGATACACTCCGCCCAGCAAACATATACCCTGATGAACTCCGCCCAGCTTACATATACCCTGATGTACTCCGCCCAGCTTACATATGCCCTGATGTACTCCGCCCAGCTTACATATACCCTGATGTACTCTGCACAGCTTACATATACCCTGATGTACTCCGCGCATCTTACATATACCCTGATGTACTCCGCACAGCTTACATATGCCCCCACATTATAAACTGAAACACCAGTAAAACACTAAACAAAACTACTACCAAGCAAAATCTGCGCTCCAAAAGCCAAATGGCGCTCCTTCTGGGCCTGGCAGTGTGCCCAAACAGCGGTTTATGACCACATATGGGGTATTACCGTACTCTGGAGAACCGCTTAACAATTTATGGGGCGTATACAGTGGTACAAGCTGGGCCCAACGCATTGGGCACTGAAATAGCATATATGTGGAAAATTTCAATTTTCAATCTGCAACATCCACTGTGCACTAATTTCTGCAAAACCTTTGGGGGTCAAAATGCTCACTACACTTCTAGATGAATTCCTTGAGGGGTGTAGTTTCCTAAATGGGGTCACTTCTCTGGAGTTTTCACTGTACTCGTACCTCAGCGCAATGCAACATGGCGTCAAAAACAAATTTTGTAAAATCTCCACTCCAAAAACGAAATTGCACTTTTTCCGTTTAGACTCTTGCCGTATGTCCAAATAGCCGTTTACAACCACATATGGGGTATTTCCGTAATCAGGAGAAATTGTGTAACACATTTTGGGGTGTCTTTTCTCCTGTATTCCTTGTGGAAATGAAAAATTATGAGCTAAAGCTACAGGTTATTGGAAAAAAAAAAATTTTTCATTTTCACGGACCAATTCTAATAAAATCTATAAAACACCTGAGGGCTCAAAATGCTCACTACACCTCTAATTTAATTCTTTCAGGGGTATAGTCTCCATATTGGGATCACATCTGGGGAATTTCTACTGTACTGGTACTTCAGGGACTCTGCAAATGCGACATGGCCCCCAGAAACCAATTCAGCAAAATCTGAGCTGCAAAATCCAAATGGTGCTCCGTCCCTTCTGAGCCCTGCCATGGGTCCAAACAGCAGTTTATTACCACATAATGGGGTATTTCCGTAATCAGGAGAAATTGCTTTACAAATGTTGAGGTGCTTTTTCTCCTTTATTCCTTATAAAAATTAGAAAATTCTGTGTTTTTTCCAAAAAAAAGTCTCTTTTCATCTTCACAGACTAATTCCAATAAATTCAGCAAAAAACCTGTGGGGTCAAAATGCTAACTATACCACTAGAAAAATTCCTTGAGGGGTATAGTTTCCAAAATGGGGTCACTTTTGGGGGGATTCCACTGTTTAGGTCCCTCCAGGGCGTTGCAAACGTGACGTGGCACTGAAAACCATTCCAGTAAAATCAGAGCTCCAAAATCCAAATGGGGGTCCTTCCCTTCTGAGCCCTGCTGTGGGTCCAAACAGCAGTTTATTACCACATATGGGGTATTTCCGTAATCGCGAGAAATTGCTTTACAAATGTTGGGGTGCTTTCTCTCCTTTATTTCTTGTAAAAATTAGAAATTTTTAAGTTTTTCCAGAAAAAAAGTAGATTTTCATTTTCACAGACTAACTCCAGAAAATATAGCAAAATACCTGTGGGGTCAAAATGCTAACTATACCCCTAGATAAATTCCCTGAGGGGTGTAGTTTAAAAAATGGGGGTCACTTTTGGGGGTTTCCACTGTTTTGGCACCACAAGACCTCTTCAATCCTGACATGGTGCCTAAAATATATTCTGAAAAAAGGAGGCCCCAAAATCCAAGAGGTGCTCCTTTGCTTCTGAGGCCTGTGTTTCAGTCCATTAGCGCACTAGGGCCACATGTGGGATATTTCTAAAAGCTGCAGAATCTGGGCAATAAATATTGAGTTGCGTTTCTCAGGTAAAACCTTCTGTGGTACAGAAGAAAATGTATTACATATGAATTTTGTAAAAAAAAATGAAATTTGAAAATTTCAGCTCTACGTTCCTTCAATTCCTGTAAAACGCCTAAAGGGTTGAAACACTTTCTGAATGCTGTTTTGGATACTTTGAGGGGTGCAGTTTTCAAAATGGGGTGTTTTATGGGGGTTTCTAATATATAAGGCCCTCAAAACCACTTCAGAACTGAACTGGTCCCTGAAAAAATTGCTTTTTGAAATTTTCTTAAAAATATGAGAAATTGCTGCTAAAGTTCTAAGCCTTGTGAGGTCATAGAAAAATAAAAGGATGTTCAAAAAACGATGCAAACATAAAGTAGACATATGGGAGATGTTAATTGGTAACTATTTTGTGTGGTATTACCATCTGTTTTACAAGCAGATACATTTAAAATTGGAAAAATCATAATTTCTTCATATTTTCGCTAAATGTTGGTGTTTTTCACAAATAAGCAATGAATTTATCGACCAAATTTTTGCACTAAACTAAAGTACAATATGTCACGAGAAAACAATCTCAGAATCAATTGGATAGGTAAAAGCATTCCGGAGTTATTACCACATAAAGTGATACATGTCAGATTTGAAAAAATGGGTCTGGTCCTCAAGGCCAAAATGAGCTGGGTACTCAAGGGGTTAATACTAAACGTACACTAATCATCTTGTTTATCATTGGAATTTAGTAATAATTTGTTTTCCTGTAACCTTTAAAAGTTTTACAAGAGAAACACAATTTCAGAAAAAAATGTGGAAAAAATATTAATGAGGGGTCTAATTTTAAAAAGTCTATCAAAATTGGGGTGATCCTGGGGGGGCATTGGGAGTTGTCACTAAAGTGTGAAATTTATGAAGGGCCTTAAGGCGGGGTCTGGTCATTGTATTTCGGTACAAAGAACAATGATATAAAATGTCCGTGGACTAGTAGGATCTCATTTCAGGCTTTTTAGTGAGACCCATGTTGAGGACTAACCCCCCAATACTTCTGTATTTCTGCACAATTGGTGAGTTGCCACCAATTGGGCTGGGCATGAAAGGAGTTGGGGTGTCCGGAAATAAATTGGTGGGCATAAATGTTGGATTGGTCCACCATAAGCTGTACCAAATTGTCTGTAATGAACAATTTGAAAAAGCAGATTACAGGCAGCCCTTCCGTCTGCACATGAATTCCTGCCACAGCATTAAATTCTGGGATTTGGGGGGTATAATTGGTTGGGGGTGACCAACCACTGCTGGCAGTACCAGGGTTAGGTAGAACCTGGGCACCAACCCTCCTGCGACTACGAGGAGGTTCCTTACTGTCCCTGGAGGAGGAGTAGGAGGACGAGAGAAAGAACTCTGGTTCCTCACCGCTCGATGAGTCTATATCATACGCGATCATGGCATACGCCTCTTCAGTGGTGTAACATCTCGCTGACATTTTATAAATGTTTGTGTATATATACTAGTCCTTCTCAATGAATTAGAGTATCATCAAAAAGTTAATTTATTTCAGTAATTCAATTCAAAAAGTGAAACTCATATATTATATAGATTCATTACACACAGAGTGATCTATTTCCATAATTTGTTTCTTTTAATGTTGATGATTATGGCAGTTAATGGAAATCCAAAATTTAGTGTCTCAGAAAATTAGAAAATTATAAGCCCAATTTCAAAAATTATTTTTAATACCGAAATGTTGGCCTACTAAAAAGTATGTACAGTATATGCACACAATACTTGGTCGGGGCTCCTTTTGCATGAATTACTGCATCAGTTCGGCGTGGCATGGAGCCGATCAGCCTGTGGCACTGCTGAGGTGTTATGAAGTGTTGAGGTGTTATGGAAGCCCAGGTTGCTTTGATAGCGGCCTTCAGCACGTCTGCATTTTTGGGTCTGGTGTCTCTCATCTTCCTCTTGACAATATCCCATAGATTCTCTATGAGGTTTAGGTCAGGCGAATTTGCTTTCCAATCAAGCACAGTGATTGGTACTTTTGGCAGTGTGGGCAGATGCCAAGTCCTGCTGGAAAATGAAATCAGCATCTCCATAAAGCTTGTCAGCAGAGGGAAGCATGAAGTGCTCTAAAATTTCCTGGTAGACGGCCACGCTGACTCTGGACTTGCGCTGACTCTGGACCAGTCGTCTGCGCTATTGATTCCGTCATTAAAACGGAATGGTGATGAACGGAAACCATTAGCAATGTTTCCATCACCATTGATATCAATGGTGACGGAAACGGAATCTGTGGTTTCAGTTTGACTTTCCTTTGCGGGGTTCACACGATGGAAACCTCCGACGGAACCCCGGAACGGAAAGCCAACGCTGATGTGAACAGGCCCTAACTGACACTTACTAACTGACAAGTGATGCGACTGGCAATGACGGATTGACGCTGACTAACTGACAAGTGACGCGACTGACAGTGACGTATTGGCGCTGACTAACTGTCAAGGGATGTGGCTGACAGTGATGGATTGATGCTGACCTACTGACAAGTGGCGCAACGAATGCTATGGATTGACAATGATAACTGTCACAACGGATTGAAGCTGACGAACTGACGCGACAAATTGACATAGACGAGCTAGACAACTACCTAACAACTAAATCCAATTATTATTTTTAGTGAATTATGATGAAAAAATAAATAAATCTCCTTTATACACTAGAAGGTGGTGGGGTCACACACTGGGAACCGGGGAACTGAAAATTAGGGTTTTTTTCTCTTTTTTTTCACTTTGACTGGCACACAACTCAACATAGGCTCTTATCTCTCCAACTTCTCATCACCAACAGAGAGAGCAGAGCCTGTGTCCATTATTTTTAACCCGTCCCAGGGTGAAAACGCACTGTGATTGGTGGGTCTGAACAGACCCACCAATCACAGCAATCGCCGGTAATGGATCGCTTCTATTGGTCCATTGCCGGTCACATGGAACATGGGGCAGGGGGGACCATAGTAACCGTTCCTGGACTTAACTACAAGTCCTGGAAATGGTTTTTAAAACTTTTAACGCATATACAATGTGATCGGTGGATCTGTAGATATCTGCAGATCACATAGATCACAGTCATTAGGCCACTATTCTGGGTTTATTGCCTTTGAGTGTCAGCTGTCGGGGTCAGCTGCTTTCCTGGTTCCTGGTGCAAACAGTCTCTCACATTGTGCACCGGGAACGGTTCAGTAACTTTACGTCCTTGTGCGGGAAGTAACTTCCCGCGACCACGTAAAGTTACTGAGTGGTGCGACTAGGGGTTAATGATACCATTTGCGGTACATGCAAGTTTTTGATCACTTTTTCTTCCTTTTTTTTGTGGGAAATGAGGTGACCAAAAAACAGCGATTCTGGCGTTTTATTTTTTGATATATTGTAATAGTTCAGACTTTTATGGACGCGGCAATACCAATTGTGTTTATTTTTTTTATAATGCTTTAGGGGGAAAATGGGAAAAGTTGTTTTTTTTAAATTGTAATATTTTTTTTGTACATAAAAAAAAAACTTTAACGGATTTTTACTTTTTTTATTAGTCTCCCACATTAGTCTCCCACATTAGTCTCCATTAGTTTATTAGTCTCCCACACTGATAGCAACACCGAAGAAGAAATGCATGCACATGCTTCCAGTATCCGTAGTTTCAGTTGCTGCACATCTCGTATCTTCACAGCATAGACAATTGCCTTCAGATGACCCCAAAGATAAAAGTCTAAGGGGGTCAGATCGGGAGTCATTTCTTCTGCGGTGTTGCTATCAGTGTGTGAAGAGTGGGAGAAGAGGGTTGCATTGACAATCCAACACAATGGGCAGCACTTTGAACACATTTTATAAGTGGTCAGAAACGTGTAAATAACTCATGAAAGAATAAAGTAACATTAAAACCAAGCACACCATTGTTTTTCTTGTGAAATTCTTGATAAGTTTGATGTGTCACATGACCCTCTTCCCATTGAAAAAACTAAAGTTGGATACAAAATGTCCGACTTCAAAATGGTCGCCATGGTCAACACCCAGCTTGAAAAGTTTCCCCCCTCCCATATACTAATGTGCCACAAACAGGAAGTTAATATCACCAACCATTCCCATTTTATTTAGGTGTATCCATATAAATGCCCCACCCTGTATACTGCAATACTATTTTTCTATGTTCTCATGCTCTCTGTCAAATTCTGTCCTAAGTGATTAATAAGTACATCCAAGATAGAAAAGATGGGGATGACAACTGGTTATCCCATTTTTCAATTTCATTCCCCATGACAGTGGCAGTGCCAGACATGCAGAGGCACAGTAATAAAGGTTCTCTTCCCAATATTACCTACTTAATGCAGGAGGAAGTACAGCTGCATCTAAGCAAATTAAATATTAATAGATCCCCTGGCCCAGACACCATTCATCCATGGGATTAAAGGAATTGAGCTTAGTATTTGACGGAACATTGTATCTCATCTTCTTAGACTCTCTTGTAACAGGATCAGTGCCACAGGATTGGCGGACGGCTGATGTTGTACCAATATTTAAGAAGGAATTCACTGTATTTCAAAGATATATTCAATTGTGCTCCCACAACATAACAATTTTAAACAATGGGAAGAAGGAAAGAGGCTGGCACTGCCAAAACCGCCTAATCGGAATAGGAGTTGAAATATGGCTTGCTTACTGTTGGATAATTGCAGGTAAATTGCCACGGAGTTGCTCATCGAAAGAGTAGCACAATCAGCTGAATATATATGTAGAGGAATGATCGAGGCACTCACCGAAGCTGGAAAACAATTTCTTTATTACAAAAAAGATCTTTGGTCAGGATGTGGAATTGCCTACGGCCGTTTCACGTGCTGGTACACGCTTTCTCAAGGCCCTGGCGTCACTTCCTTCACCTGCCCTTTTATTTACAAATTAGTACACATTGTTACATAACAAAAAATTAAAAAAGACAGGGAAATGCACAGTATATTATGGTGGTTCATGCAACTGATACATTCTAATCTTGAAATATAAATATTTCAGTATCAAATCATCTAAAAACAAATAAGGTTCATGTTAAAAACGAACTTAGATCATTACGATCATTGAGACCGAGCGGTCCTAGTGCACCTGTCAGAGAAATAATCTCTGCCTCTCTCTGCAACAGAGATTTGTGTCTGTCTCCTCCTAAAGCCAATGGCTGAATGTGAACTATACCCACAAATCGCATACATCGAGCGTTATTTTCATGTTTCTCCTGCATATGTTGTATCAGCCTAGGGCATCCCTCACATGTTTTAATGATCTTATATGTTCACGAAATCTTACATACATGGGTCGTATAGTTTTACCTATATAAAATCTGCCACAGTCACAGATCACTGCATATACAACGTATTGGGTCCTACAGGTTATTAATCCATTAATTTCAAACGTACTGCCCCCTAAATTAAGGTTCCTTGTACGTATTATGGAATTGCAATAATTGCATTGTCCACATCTATGGTTACCCTTTGGACTATTAGCTGTCAACCAGTTCTCTTTGCACTTCTCTTTTTGGGAAAAACGTCCCCTGACTAAAATGTCTTTTAAATTTTTACATCTACGAAAGGATACGATTGGTTTCCTAATTGCGACTTCCATAAGTAATGGATCATTCTCAATTAGGTGCCAATTTTTTCGAATACTTGTTCTGATAACCTCACTCATTGGGCTATAACCGAAGGATAGAACAAATCTCTGATCTTTTTTAATAGGATTTTTTCGACTCTGTTTTTTATGATGGAATAACGATGTCTGTTTGATCTCACTAGCTCTATTTAGAGCTTCTTTAACCAATTTTACTGGATAACCTCTAGCTTCCAATTTTTGACTCATCTCATCTGCCTGTTCATAAAATGTCAAATCACTGCTATTAATTCGTCTTAGACGTAAAAATTGAGCATAAGGTAAAGATTTAGTTATATGTCTAGGGTGATAGCTATCATACCGCAATAATGTATTGGTAGCTGTAGGTTTTCGATAACCTTTAGTCTGAATTGCTCCCCCCTCTATTGTAACATATACATCCAAAAACTCAATTTCTTGATTACCAAATTTATGTGTAAAACTCATATTGGATGAATTTGCATTTAGGTATTTTACAAAATCTAGGAACTCTTGCTGTGTACCAGACCACACTACAAAAATGTCGTCTATATAACGCAGGTATAGCTGTAGGTATTTGGCATAGGGATTAGAAAGATTGTATATCATTTGTTCTTCAAAATCCGCTAAAAATAAGTTCGCAAAAGTCGGAGCTACGGGGGTACCCATAGCCGTTCCCGACTTTTGTCGATACCAGATGTCATCAAATAGAAATGAATTGTGACTCAACACATACTGTAATGCCTCACATATGAAGTCAATAAACGCATGATCACTATTAGTATACTGCAATTGACGTCTAACAGCCTGTATACCGGCATCCTGAGGGATACGGGTGTATAGGCTTTCGACGTCAATACTAGCCAATTTGAATCCTTTTTGCCAACCAAAATCCATAATTATTGACAAGAAATCTTGTGTATCCTGTAAATAGGAAGGAATATTCTTTAATATTCAGGAGGCTCATCGTCAGCTAGATGATAATTCGGTCTATGAAATCCTTAAACAGGAGCCAACTTCATTATACCTAAGGTTATTGAGATCATTATTGAGAAAAGGGGTTGAGGGTGGTTTCTTTTCTGAAAAATTCGGAGAGAAATTAATTATACCATTCCCAAATAGACCATATTGGTATTTTATCCCAAAGGTACATAAATCAATGGAATCCCCCCCGGGCCGCCCTATTATAGCGGGAATTGGATCAGTTACTGAGCCACTTTCACGCTATTTGGATTGGGTAATGCGCCCATTATTAAAGAATATTCCTTCCTATTTACAGGATACACAAGATTTCTTGTCAATAATTATGGATTTTGGTTGGCAAAAAGGATTCAAATTGGCTAGTATTGACGTCGAAAGCCTATACACCCGTATCCCTCAGGATGCCGGTATACAGGCTGTTAGACGTCAATTGCAGTATACTAATAGTGATCATGCGTTTATTGACTTCATATGTGAGGCATTACAGTATGTGTTGAGTCACAATTCATTTCTATTTGATGACATCTGGTATCGACAAAAGTCGGGAACGGCTATGGGTACCCCCGTAGCTCCGACTTTTGCGAACTTATTTTTAGCGGATTTTGAAGAACAAATGATATACAATCTTTCTAATCCCTATGCCAAATACCTACAGCTATACCTGCGTTATATAGACGACATTTTTGTAGTGTGGTCTGGTACACAGCAAGAGTTCCTAGATTTTGTAAAATACCTAAATGCAAATTCATCCAATATGAGTTTTACACATAAATTTGGTAATCAAGAAATTTAGTTTTTGGATGTATATGTTACAATAGAGGGGGGAGCAATTCAGACTAAAGGTTATCGAAAACCTACAGCTACCAATACATTATTGCGGTATGATAGCTATCACCCTAGACATATAACTAAATCTTTACCTTATGCTCAATTTTTACGTCTAAGACGAATTAATAGCAGTGATTTGACATTTTATGAACAGGCAGATGAGATGAGTCAAAAATTGGAAGCTAGAGGTTATCCAGTAAAATTGGTTAAAGAAGCTCTAAATAGAGCTAGTGAGATCAAACAGACATCGTTATTCCATCATAAAAAACAGAGTCGAAAAAATCCTATTAAAAAAGATCAGAGATTTGTTCTATCCTTCGGTTATAGCCCAATGAGTGAGGTTATCAGAACAAGTATTCGAAAAAATTGGCACCTAATTGAGAATGATCCATTACTTATGGAAGTCGCAATTAGGAAACCAATCGTATCCTTTCGTAGATGTAAAAATTTAAAAGACATTTTAGTCAGGGGACGTTTTTCCCAAAAAGAGAAGTGCAAAGAGAACTGGTTGACAGCTAATAGTCCAAAGGGTAACCATAGATGTGGACAATGCAATTATTGCAATTCCATAATACGTACAAGGAACCTTAATTTAGGGGGCAGTACGTTTGAAATTAATGGATTAATAACCTGTAGGACCCAATACGTTGTATATGCAGTGATCTGTGACTGTGGCAGATTTTATATAGGTAAAACTATACGACCCATGTATGTAAGATTTCGTGAACATATAAGATCATTAAACACATGTGAGGGATGCCCTAGGCTGATACAACATATGCAGGAGAAACATGAAAATAACGCTCGATGTATGCGATTTGTGGGTATAGTTCACATTCAGCCATTGGCTTTAGGAGGAGACAGACACAAATCTCTGTTGCAGAGAGAGGCAGAGATTATTTCTCTGACAGGTGCACTAGGACCGCTCGGTCTCAATGATCGTAATGATCTAAGTTCGTTTTTAACATGAACCTTATTTGTTTTTAGATGATTTGATACTGAAATATTTATATTTCAAGATTAGAATGTATCAGTTGCATGAACCACCATAATATACTGTGCATTTCCCTGTCTTTTTTAATTTTTTGTTATGTAACAATGTGTACTAATTTGTAAATAAAAGGGCAGGTGAAGGAAGTGACGCCAGGGCCTTGAGAAAGCGTGTACCAGCACGTGAAACGGCCGTAGGCAATTCCACATCCTGACCAAAGATCTTTTTTGTAATAAAGAAATTGTTTGCCAGCTTCGGTGAGTGCCTCGATCATTCCTCTACATATATATTCAGCTGATTGTGCTACTCTTTCGATGAGCAACTCCGTGGCAATTTACCTGCAATTATCCAACAGTAAGCAAGCCATATTTCAACTCCTATTCCGATTAGGCGGTTTTGGCAGTGCCAGCCTCTTTCCTTCTTCCCATTGATTGTATACAGTGTATTTTGGGCTAGAGCACGCTGAGAGAACCAGCCATGGAAAATAATCCAGTGGATCATGTGGAGCCCTTGGCTACTTTGGATTCAGCAGCGCTGATCGCAGGTCGTATGGATGTGGATGCGTTTTTTGCACAATGCAATCTCCAGGATGAGTTGCAGGTGATGGGCACTAAAGCTCTTGAGAATAAGGTCATGTTCCTGTCCGAAAAAGAAGTTAAATTGTTTTGGACTGTTAACTCTTTACAATCTTATAAAGACTGCAACAGATCGCCTAGAGGCCTGCGTATATACAAGGAAATCTCGCAGTATCATGATGATATGGAATTTGCTGCACGGTGGAAACAACTGCATGTACAACATTCACTCAATTTAACTGAGTTAATACTGACCCGCACTGAAAAAGAATATACATCTATAAAGGAACAACTTGGTAAAGCCAAAATGGAATTAAAAACGAGACTAACTGAAATACAATTCCAAATGTTTATTAAAAGAGTTGATAAGAAGGTCATTCCTATTCAGTCGGAAATAAAAGAAAGAAAGAAAGATAAATTCATCCGAGATAAAGGTGATTTTGATACCGGTCACATATTCAGTTGGGGTAATCGGAGGATACGAAAATTTAGACGTCAAAGGATCCAGCACAAATCAACTGATTACTGGACTACTGATTCAGGATCAGATTCTAGCCATGGAGAGGAAGTGACCAGGTATGGTCCGTTGATGGACATTTCTACTAGTCCTGTAATTGAGGGGAACAACAACCCTTTAGGAGGAGCATCAGAAGGGGTCGTCAAAGGCAGAAGAGGCAATTACGCAGGAGTCAAGCGAAAGCAGGTCTCTTGGAGACAGTAAGAGACTGTTCTTCTAATAATGAAATGTCTATATCTGGCTTAAATGTACCTGTCTCTACCAATGCAACAACTGTGATTAATCTGTCCGATCTTATTTTGACTCCAGATTGTCTTTCTCTGCTTTCAAAAGGTTTCAATTATTGTATAAATTCTGAATTTGATTATACTAAATTCGAAATAGATCTTTATAAATCAATACGCAAGATGAATTTGCATCGGGTTTTTTCTGGTAATGTTTCTGCAAAAGTGCCTCCTATTGGGGAAAGGAAGGTTACTGTGGGTACTCTTGGCTTTAGCTTAAATGATAATTTTTCTGCTGAAGATAGAAAAATGTTACATATTTTAATGGATGTCCCTATTGAAGAGGTGGATTGTGAACCACAATCGTACAATATTGAAAAGTTTCAGGGTGGGAAACCATCCACCTTCAACCCTCCTTTACCTGCCGGTTCACAATTGGATTTATTTCAAAAAGAGGTTTTACGTGATGTAAAATGCCTCATTTATCCTTTAGCCACTCCCAATCTATCAGTAGAGGAAAGAAAGGCATTGAAATGGTTAAGTTCTAACAAAAATGTTATTTTGAAACCGGCAGATAAAGGAGGGAATATAGTATTACTGTCTAAAGAATATTATATTCAGGAGGCTCATCGTCAGCTAGATGATAATTCGGTCTATGAAATCCTTAAACAGGAGCCAACTTCATTATACCTAAGGTTATTGAGATCATTATTGAGAAAAGGGGTTGAGGGTGGTTTCTTTTCTGAAAAATTCGGAGAGAAATTAATTATACCATTCCCAAATAGACCATATTGGTATTTTATCCCAAAGGTACATAAATCAATGGAATCCCCCCCGGGCCGCCCTATTATAGCGGGAATTGGATCAGTTACTGAGCCACTTTCACGCTATTTGGATTGGGTAATGCGCCCATTATTAAAGAATATTCCTTCCTATTTACAGGATACACAAGATTTCTTGTCAATAATTATGGATTTTGGTTGGCAAAAAGGATTCAAATTGGCTAGTATTGACGTCGAAAGCCTATACACCCGTATCCCTCAGGATGCCGGTATACAGGCTGTTAGACGTCAATTGCAGTATACTAATAGTGATCATGCGTTTATTGACTTCATATGTGAGGCATTACAGTATGTGTTGAGTCACAATTCATTTCTATTTGATGACATCTGGTATCGACAAAAGTCGGGAACGGCTATGGGTACCCCCGTAGCTCCGACTTTTGCGAACTTATTTTTAGCGGATTTTGAAGAACAAATGATATACAATCTTTCTAATCCCTATGCCAAATACCTACAGCTATACCTGCGTTATATAGACGACATTTTTGTAGTGTGGTCTGGTACACAGCAAGAGTTCCTAGATTTTGTAAAATACCTAAATGCTAATTCATCCAATATGAGTTTTACACATAAATTTGGTAATCAAGAAATTGAGTTTTTGGATGTATATGTTACAATAGAGGGGGGAGCAATTCAGACTAAAGGTTATCGAAAACCTACAGCTACCAATACATTATTGCGGTATGATAGCTATCACCCTAGACATATAACTAAATCTTTACCTTATGCTCAATTTTTACGTCTAAGACGAATTAATAGCAGTGATTTGACATTTTATGAACAGGCAGATGAGATGAGTCAAAAATTGGAAGCTAGAGGTTATCCAGTAAAATTGGTTAAAGAAGCTCTAAATAGAGCTAGTGAGATCAAACAGACATCGTTATTCCATCATAAAAAACAGAGTCGAAAAAATCCTATTAAAAAAGATCAGAGATTTGTTCTATCCTTCGGTTATAGCCCAATGAGTGAGGTTATCAGAACAAGTATTCGAAAAAATTGGCACCTAATTGAGAATGATCCATTACTTATGGAAGTCGCAATTAGGAAACCAATCGTATCCTTTCGTAGATGTAAAAATTTAAAAGACATTTTAGTCAGGGGACGTTTTTCCCAAAAAGAGAAGTGCAAAGAGAACTGGTTGACAGCTAATAGTCCAAAGGGTAACCATAGATGTGGACAATGCAATTATTGCAATTCCATAATACGTACAAGGAACCTTAATTTAGGGGGCAGTACGTTTGAAATTAATGGATTAATAACCTGTAGGACCCAATACGTTGTATATGCAGTGATCTGTGACTGTGGCAGATTTTATATAGGTAAAACTATACGACCCATGTATGTAAGATTTCGTGAACATATAAGATCATTAAACACATGTGAGGGATGCCCTAGGCCAGACATGGGCAAACTACGGCCCGCGGGCCACATACGGCCCGTTAGGCTTTTTAATCCGGCCCGCCGAACTTGTCCAAGATATATCCGTCCTCAGCAGCTGCTAGTTCGCGAAGAAGGACGGATATATCCGTCCTGTGATCGCGCGGGTACTGACAGTTTACCCACGCGATCAGCGGCAGGAGCACGGCTGTTATACACAGCCTGGCTCCTGCTGCAACTGCCGGAATCGAAGCACGCGCCGATTCCGGCAGTTTAACCCATTAAATGCCGCTGTCAACAGTGACAGCGGCATTTAATGTGTTTGACAGAGGGGGGAACTCCCTCTGTCTCCCGATCGGCGCCCCCGCAAACAAATCGCGGGTCGCCGTCGGGTTTCCATGACAGCCGGGGGTCTAACAAAGACCCCCAGGTCTGTCTTCAGCATCTGTCTGTTAGGTCATGCCTCTGGCATCGCCTAACAGGTTGCCTGTCAGTTTTACACTGACAGGCAATAATGCTTTGGTATACGAAGTATACCAAAGCATTATATATGCGATCGGCACATCGCATAGTGAAGTCCCCTGGTGGGACTAAAAAAAAAAAAGTAAAACCGTTAAATAAAGTTTGTGAAAAAAAAAATAAAAAAAATTACAGTCAAAGTCAAATAAAACTACTTTTTTGCCCCAAAAAGTGGTTTTATTTAATAAAACGGTCAAAACAAATCACACATACACATATATGGTATCCCCGCGATCGTAACAACTTGACCAATAAAATGAACACATTAATTAAACCGCCGGATGAACGGCGTCCAAAGAAAACGCAAAAAACAACGGCAAAATTCTCTCTTTTCTCCCATTCCCCCCATAAAAAATAAAATAAAAGTTCATCTATAAGTCCTATGTACCCCAAAATAGTACTAATGAAAACTACACATTGTCCCGCAAAAATCAATCCCACGTACGGCCACATCGACGGAAAAATAAAAAAATTACACCTCTTGGAACGCGGCGATGCAAAAACAAGTAATTTTTTTCTAAAAAGGTTTTTATTGTGCAAACGTAGAAAAAACATATAAAACCTTTACACATTTGGTATCCCTGTAATCGTGCCGACCCATAGAATAAAGTTAACATGTTATTTACGCTGCATAGTAAACGGCGTAAATTTATAACGTGAAAATGAATGCTGGAATAGCTGCTTATTTTCAATTCTCTCCTAAAATAAAGTTAATAAAAGTTAATCAATATGTTATAAGCATCTAAAAATGGTACAATTACAAAATACAACTCGTCCCGCAAAAAACAAGCCCTTATACGGCTATGTCGACGGAATAAAAAAAGAGTTACGACTCTTGGAATGCGACCGTGGAAAAACAAAAAATAATCCTTGGTCATTAACGTGCAAAATGGCCCGGTCATTAAGGGGTTAATGTGGCGCGTATTTCTCTTTATTTCACTTTAATTTTCACTTCGTTTCACGTCACCATTAAGCCCTTCGGTTTTCAAAGAGTACAATATCAGCCGTCACTTTGCCACGAAGCATGCAAACTATGCTAGCAAGCAGTCAACACAAGAACGGGCGGCTACTGCTCAGAGGTTGGCAGCTAATTTACAGAGTCAACAGAACTTTTTTCTTGATAAATCACAGTGCGTATGTTATTTTAATCTATTTACAGTTCCTTCTCCCAGTATCTGCGAAATAGTATGTAAATGCCATATCTTGCATATTCCTTGAGACAAATTTATTAACTGATAAGGGCTATTTTTCACATTTGAAAGACAGTTAATAAATTGGGTTGTAGTGTTCTTACTGTGCTATGAGGTTTGCACACACTACATTTAATGCTTTAGTATATCCGGCCCAAACACTCCCTCCAAATGCTCCTGGCCCGGCCCCTCTGTCAAATTTTAGAACCCATTGTGGCCCGCGAGTCAAAAAGTTTGCCCACCCCTGCCCTAGGCTGATACAACATATGCAGGAGAAACATGAAAATAACGCTCGATGTATGCGATTTGTGGGTATAGTTCACATTCAGCCATTGGCTTTAGGAGGAGACAGACACAAATCTCTGTTGCAGAGAGAGGCAGAGATTATTTCTCTGACAGGTGCACTAGGACCGCTCGGTCTCAATGATCGTAATGATCTAAGTTCGTTTTTAACATGAACCTTATTTGTTTTTAGATGATTTGATACTGAAATATTTATATTTCAAGATTAGAATGTATCAGTTGCATGAACCACCATAATATACTGTGCATTTCCCTGTCTTTTTTAATTTTTTGTTATGTAACAATGTGTACTAATTTGTAAATAAAAGGGCAGGTGAAGGAAGTGACGCCAGGGCCTTGAGAAAGCGTGTACCAGCACGTGAAACGGCCGTAGGCAATTCCACATCCTGACCAAAGATCTTTTTTGTAATAAAGAAATTGTTTGCCAGCTTCGGTGAGTGCCTCGATCATTCCTCTACATATATAACAATTTTAAAGGATTCACTGGTGTGATATATGAGTAAAATATAACATTTATTTATAACTCTCTAAAAACAGGGGTACAATCACCACTGTGAAAAAGCCCCACCGTGTGTATAAAAACGTATTAAATAATAAACTCTGAGTTCTAATTCAATTGTGAACCTACTATAGCTCAGTGTTCAACAAGAATATCAATACGGAATCAGCATTTGAAAAATGGGCATAACAATAGTCTTGACCCTAATTCACACTAGAGTCCGTGATAACCGCACCAGAAGCTCCTAGTGTTGAGGTATACAAACAATGCTAGTGTTCCCAATGCTAAAAAATTCCTATTCACAACCGACCCTACGCGTTTCAATACTCATCATCAGGGGTCTGTAGCTTGGTCACTCTGGCCGGGATGCCAGCGATATTTAGTTCAGCAGCAGGTATCTGCTGTACTCCACGGAAGCATGCTCGCATAGATGTCAGCGGCATTCTTCATTCTGGGACTCTGAGTTATTTAAAGCATCTGACTCCTCCCCCTGTCCTCGGCACCGCCAATCGAAACAGCCAATCACACTCGCCAATCAAATTCGTGACACCTGTCCATGTGACTCCCGGCCATCAGCTGACAGCCAGGAACCAACATCGACCGCATCAAAAGCCGAACGCGCAGGTGCAGTAGAGGCCACAATCGAGTCGCCCATGCTGCCGGGAACTCACCACTGTAAAGAAGGAGTATATCGATATTTAAGAGTTTGGGTAAGTGTTGCGGATCAGCTCAAAACCCGCAGCTGGACTGCCATTCCTTATTCAGTAGGTGTTCCAATGACACCTTGTAGTGGGGTAGACATTCATTTATCTACACAATATGTATTATCAGTGTAGTTGTTTTATCAATGGCAGTCCAGCTGCGGGTTTTGAGCTGATCCGCAACACTTACCCAAACTCTTAAATATCGACAGTCCGCAATCCAATGAGGGTGTGGATGGTAATTCTTATCCTTGTAGATCCACCAAGCTCCTTATCGTCTCTCTCCACATTCAAAGAACTCAGAAGTAACAAGAAATAAAAGCATCAAGGTAAGTAAAAATCTTTAAAATTTCTAGGCGGCACGCCAAACACTCTCGCCCGACCCTGGGTTTCGCCCTTCCGGCTTCCTCTGGGACATCGTGTTCTGGTTACAAATAAGATAAGTAGTAGGACTCAACATCAACCGCCAGCTGCAAAAGAAAATAGGATTTTAGTACTGTATGTATAGAAAGATAAAAACCTGTGATTTAAATGTAATATTACCCCTCTATAAATTCATTGTAAAACCACGTCTTGAATACAGAATTCAGTTTTTGGCTCCAAATTGTAAAAAGGATATAGGAGAGCTGGAGAGGGTTCAAAGGTGGGCAAAGGTGTCTATAATGAAAGGATAAAAAAATTGGGCTTGTTCTGCTTGGAAAAAAGACACCTTAGGGGTGATCTTAATAACATGTATAAGTAAATGTGTTGTTAATACAAAGAACTAGCACATAATCTGTCCTTTCCTAAAACTTTACAAAGGACCAGGGGATATTCATTGCGTGTGGAAGAAAGGCTGGAAGAAACCCAGCGTTTGGTGATGTCCATGGGTTCCAGACTTCAGGCCGTCATTGCCTGCAAAGGATTCTCTACAAAGTATTTCCGACATACATATAGGAAAGAGTTCTTAATAGTTAGAGTAGTCAAAGAGGTAGTGATGGCAGATAATGTGTCAACATTTAAAAAATAGCTACATGTTTATTTACTGAGAAATGGCATTAATGGGTTATAACTAATCTAGCAATGAAAGATGCATAATTGATTGAGAAAGGTTGGACTTGGTGGACCTGTGTCTTTTTTCAACCTATGTAACTATGTAACTATGACAACATCAACTGTTGATCCTTCTTCAGTCGAAAACATCTAGATCCGGGAGAATGGTCTCTAAACCAAGAGTTCTTCCAAGACCTAGTTCCTCGATGGGGAAATCCACAGATCAATCTCTTTGCTTTTCAGAAAAATACAAAAAGACTTTAGTCTTTTCCCTAGATCTAAGAGACAAGCATTGAACTGGTATATGCCTTTCCTTCAATTCCGTGGATCCCAAGGATTATTTAAAAAAACAACGGGCAACAGTGAAAGTGATATTGATTGATTGAGTTGGTTCCCACTTTTGAAGGAACTAGAAATGGAAAAACTCGTCATTCTACCAATTAGGTACGACAAACTCCCAGAGTCCTCTTCTATATTAGAGTCTAAAGAGACTACGGATGTTCAAATGGACACTATTAAAACAGAGAATTTTCAGACAAGGTAATCTACCCTTCAGTATAGTAGAAAACCATTGACATTGGCAATATTCAGATATAGCAATTCTTAAAATAACTCTGATATCTCGAAGAGATTCTCTTCCTGGTATGGTGATGATGTACCAGATGAATCCAGGCCTTTTCAGGTGGCACCAGTTATGTGGATTCATGGAAATTGAATTAAAGGTGAGAATAATTCTTATTTTTGAATCCTCATTCTAATTTGCACTTTAGGCAAGAAAGGAGCTTGTGGACAACACTTGATGATTAAGTATATTTATTGATATGACAGAGTTATATTTGCAGCTGCCCCGGAACACTCAGCATGGTAGCTTTAAATGACAAAATGCAAAAGTTATAAAAATTGGTCAGACTTAAAAACTTCACAGACTACACACTGGCCACAAGAAAGCTTGGGTAAACTGTCCCTCGTCAAGTGTCTTTTCAGAGACAGTGTTTATCTTGGCAGGAAGAGTCAAATTTACAGCTATAGGAGAATCAGATCTATGGAAAGGGAAACATTCCCTAGCTTTTCATTAAGGGAAGTTATTGGTCTACCTTTTGATAAAAAAGAAATATGGGAGAGAAGATCTCCTAAACCTAATGTGAAAGGGGCCCTTATGAGAAGGAGGCCTAAATCCAACCAGCAAAATACAAGGAACACACTTACAATTATAAAACATATTTCCATAAATCAATAGTAGAAGCGAAAATAAGAAACTTTGTAATATATCTTATAAGAGAAAAATGCCTCTTTCGCCACTTACCAGGCTACTTTCCTCCCCTTGTCTTCTTAACGATTCAGGTTACAGATGCCCAAATGAGTCTATGGAGAAGGAAGGAGGAAGCAGAAGCAGGAGACTAACTAAAAGGTCTCCTATACACAGAATACACAGAAGATTCATTATATAGCAGTAAGGAGCATTGCAGCTGAGATCCAGCTCTGGGATGAGACAGAAACACTTACCAGAAGATGCAGCACTTCTGTGTCTTTCTCTCACTCTTCAGCTCTCTGCTCCTCCTGCTCTCCCTCCCCTCTCCATAGACTTCTATTGGCAGCTGTAACCTGATCTCTCTGTGGAGCTTATCAACCGTATCCTCCCTAGTAGGAAAGGAGCCTGATAAGTTGAGAAAGGGGCATTCTTCTCTAAAAAGATAATTTACAAAGTTTCTTACATTCACTTGTGCTATTGATTTGTGTAAAGTTATTTGTAACCGGAGGTACCCTTTAAACAAATAACTTTGTTAATTTGGCAGTACTTTAGGAATGCCACAGCTGTATCCAAACAATGGTCAGCATCAGGAGACTCAAGGCAATCTGCTGCTATGTACCTATTTGGTGATGATAAATACCGGCCACAGATGATGGTTCTTCTTACTTCCGGTCTGGGCTATGCAATTGGAGGGAATAATACGGATTGGTTATAGATTCTAAACTGAGCAATACAAATCTCCTAATTTTTTCTTTCTCCTTTCGTTATTAAGATTCATGGTACTAAAAGTACAGGGCAGGGCATAAAGCAAAATTGTCGCCATGTTTAAAAAAAAACAATGGTCAGCATCAGGAGACTCAAGGCAATCTGCTGCTATGTACCTATTTGGTGATGATGAATACCGGCCACAGATGATGGTTCTTCTTACTTCCGGTCTGGGCTATGCAATTGGAGGGAATAATACGGATTGGTTATAGATTCTAAACTGAGCAATACAAATCTCCTAATTTTTTCTTTCTCCTTTCGTTATTAAGATTCATGGTACTAAAAGTACAGGGCAGGGCATAAAGCTAAATTGTCGCCATGTTTAAAAAAAAAAAAAAAAAAAAAGGGGATATATATATATATATATATATATATATTATATAATAAAATTAAAAAAACCTTTTGTAATTAAAAATACTTCCTATGCTGGAATGACAAGAAATTTCCAGAATAGTATCAAAGCGTGTGTTATTGCAACAGCAAGCTTTCAATGGAATCATTCAGTTTGAAAAAGAAAAAAAGTATTTTAAAAAAAAGAGCTTTTGAACAGTTCAAACACACGTCAAACTGGATAGAACAGAAAAAAAGTAGTATTTTGAACTTTTTTTCTTTCATCTTGAAAGCAAATGTAAAATTAACAGCTGATTCATCCACCAGAAGGCCGTGGCGTCCTTTTTTATTCTCTTTTGCATGTGGATTTCACTAAAACTAATTTGAAATCTTTTCACATCACCAGAACTGTTTACTTTATGACAGATATCTCAATGCAAAGAAAGACAAGTTTTTGGCCTTGGAGAAGAATAATAATTGTTTCATATGTCTGACATGTACACACAATATGCTTGATGAGAATGTAGTCAATGACCTCAGAAAATGTTAAATTCTGGCACGTCGGTTTGTACGGAGAGCAGACTGCCAATTTATTTTTCACCAGCTGGTTTCTTCTTTGCCTCTCCTTCTAAATCTTCTAAAATTATTTGGTATGATATTTTTTTGACATATGCACTCACCACATTTGGTTTCCAAAGAAAAACATATTGGGTGAGAACACGGTACAGATGAAATGTCTCGGGAGTAGGTTGGAAATCTGCCAAGAAAGCACTATCTGGAAATGTAGAATTTCTATTATTTCATATTAGTAAATTTTGTAAAACTGGAGTGTGCACAAGGAGATGACTTTTATTAAGTGAGCTCTTACCGGGGCGTGAGCCAGTAAGTGCAATTTCTTACCGCAAATTAGGACATTTTTCCCACAAGAATAAAACAGAATATGAATTTAAACATCAATAAAGGCTCATATAATTCTGTAACCTTCTGTTTATGTTTTAATACTGAAGGATATATTACTTAAACATAGACAATACAAAAGCAATCCAAAGGAAAAGAGGCAGCACTCCAATATTATAAAAATCCAAAAAATGTTATTCACCCAACATATAGGCAACGTTTCACCTTCCCAATGAAGGCATTTTCAAAAAGACAATACAAAAGTAATAGTAATATCTGAGATAATGTAAAAAATATAACATTCTTTTTTTCATGAAGTATACAATTATAATATTGAAATAAAGTCAATACATTAAAATACAATAGAAAAACCTTTTTATTTTAATATAATAGGGGAGATTTATCCAGAAAAGCAGATTATAGAGTCTTGAGAAACCCTATTTTCACCTCAGGTTTTATTTAATACCACCAAAATACATTTAGCCCATTTAAAAAGCACAGAAAGGGACTTCAGAGACAGTAAATTCAGGGATATTAGAGATGTTTGCAGCTGTATTTTGTACTTTAAGCATGAAATGGCTGTGGCAGAAAATACTCATGGAAGAAACGGATGAGACAGATAATATATAAGAACTTAAGTATGAAAAGTATCCCTAGAGTAGCATAACAAAGCATTGTATAAGAGGGTTTCTAGTGTACATTACTTCTATGCTGAGATATATTTGCATCAATTTATGGGCCCCAATCCTGAGGCTGCACCACTGAGAGATTCTGATAACATGTCCTGTTCTAATTTTTGTTAGTAGTGTTGTCTTGGAGACTTTGTTTGGATTCAAATCATTATCCGAATCAATAACTAAAACCTAACTGGCTTGAATAGTGGCAGATATGTGTGTAACTGTATGAGCATTGCTGTTAGTGATTTGAATTCATAAAGTGTGTGTCTGCTTCATAACACTGTACCTGACAGAAACCAGAAGAGGGCATGTAGTCATCAGAACTTTGTAGTAGTGCAGTGTCAGGCTTTATTCTTAAATCTCCAATCACAGATAAAGAATGCTATGTTAGCCATATTAGCCCACTCCCAGGCTACAGACCCCAATTTGAACCTACTACAAAGAATAGAGATCTGTCTATAGTTTAAAACTAAATTGGCTCTAAGCAGCCCCCCACCATAAATTATTTCCATAATCACTGGGATGCTAATTATAACACCTGGACCCAATGTGTGAAGTGCTGGTTTCCTCCCCCTGTTTCTTTTTGAAGTGCTGGTACCAAGGAAAACAAAAATGAGCGCATATATTATTTGTAACATCTATGGCCACGGACCCTCGTCCTGACTTACTCTTACTTCCTAGTCCGGACACTATCTCCCGCAGGGCGCGCGCGCCGGCGCGTGCACGACCTTAAAGGGCCAGTACGCGCACAGTTGCAGAATACTGCAATCAGCCCAGAATGCCATTTTTTTTTTCATCTCTGTATGTGTCGATTAACGACACATACAGAGATAAAATACGGCACATACATCCCCATAGAGAATGCAAACGGGAGCCGTTCCAATCACTATGGTGTACGCCGTCTGTGTGGGAACGGCGCATGCGCCGCTCCCACACAGTCCAAATGGAAGGCCATTTTCTTGTGGACCGGAAGCCGCGGCCGAACAGTAAGATGACTACTTCCGGTCGCGGCTTCCGGACATGTGATTAGAAGCAAGCACTAGGAGCGGACGGACCGGAGGCAGCGGCGGCGGCTGGAGCAGGTAAGTTATGTTTGTATCAATATATAGACTCCAAACAGAGTTATAACAAGGGCTGGGAGCTGTTTGAACCACAACTGTCCCCCCATATCATCTAGGCGGCTCCATGATAATCCATATACCACAAAGAGACAAATAAGAGCCTTTAACGCCAATGTATATATAAAAGTTTTCATCTTTATTACACAAAAACTATAAATAATTAAAATGACATAAAGAGACGACTCTAGTATAAGCGGAGACTGCACCAATTGTTGTTACTACCTATCATCTAGGGGTAGCTATATGAATATTTAGGTACACATCTACTTCAAATTCATCATAGCAGTAGGACACCAATTCTCAGAAATAAGAGAAATAGGAGAAAAGAGTAATATCTCCATAGGCAGGAGGTTGTAAGCAGGAAAAGGTGCAATACATATCATAGAAAGTAGTGATTTGATCAAAAACATGACTGCTAGGTCACAAGCTTACCCATAGGTAAAATCAGATAAGTATGGACAGGTGGTGTCCGCTCCGCTGCATAGACCCCGACGCGCGTTTCGCCACGTTGTGCTTCCTCAGGGGGATGTATACTAAGTTATGTTTGTGTATGTTTGTGTTTTAGTGTGTGATTACCACTGTATGTAAGCCTACTACACTATGTATTCGCTCAAAAAATGGCGGCACACAGTGTAGGAGGTTTGAACATTCAATCCCCTCCTTTCTCCTGGAACTAGCCAGGATAAAGGAGGGGGGATTGTTTGAGGACGCTAGAGCGAGTGTGTCTTCTCAAATTTTGCAGCATAAAGCAATGTGGTTGCTTTACCACATGCCAATGCTGCAATTTTTGGAATTGCTCCCTCTAGTGACCAGCACAGGGAAATGTTATAAACTAGAATCTAATTTATAATATTTCCTGACTTGTGAAAAATTAGAACAATGTCTAATCATGTATATAATAACTGTTTAACAAAAAAAAATTAAAACATTTCTAGCGACACATTCCCTTTAAGGAGAATCTAGAGAGGGGCTTCATACGCAAATACTCATCCCCGGCCGGGGCCGGGTTTTTCTTTGTAAAAAGGAAAGACGGATCTCTCCGACCCTGCATTGATCACGGTAAAGAACAGATACCCAATGCCTTTAATCTCTGAACTGTTTGATCACATACGGGGGGCAATTTTTTTTTCCAAACTAGACCTTCGGGGGGGCCTACAATCTAATCCGGATTCGTTAGGGTGACGAGTGGAAGACGGCATTTAATACAAGTGGTGGGCACTACGAATACCTGGTTATGCCCTTCGGCCTGTGTAATGCCCCCGCGGTTTTTCAAGAATTCGTCAATTACATTTTCCGTGATCTCCTCTATGTCTGTGTTGTGGTGTATCTCTATGACATTTAGATTTTTTTCCCCAGATCCAGTAACTCATCAGAGACATGTTTGCCAAGTTTTGCTTCGATTAAGGGAGAATCACCTATATGCTAAGCTGGAGAAGTGCGTGTTCGAGAGAAAGTCTCTACCCTACCTGAGCTATATCATCTCCGATCAAGTCCTCAAAATGGATCCTGAGAAGGTAAGAGCTGTCTTGGAATGGCCAGGCCCTCAAGGCATAAGGGCCATACAGCACTTCCTTTGATACGCCAACTTCTACCGGCTGTTCATTCCCAACTTCTCCTCACTGACAGCTCCCATCTCTACCCTCACCAAAAAGATCATGAATGCCAAGGTGTGGACTCCAGAAGCAGAGGCCGCATTCAAGAGCATAAAGAAGGCCTTCACGTCAGCCTCAATCCTTCATCATCCTGATGTGTACCTACAGTTTTCGTTGGAGGTGGATGCCTCCTCTGTTGGTGCTGGCGCACTTCTGTTCCAGAGAGGGTCCAAAGGCAAGACTGTGGTATGTGGCTACTACTCTAAGCTTTTTTTCTCCCGCAGAGCGCAACTACTCGATTGGGGATCGGGAGTTACTGGCCATCAAGCTGGCTCTGCAGGAGTGGAGGCACTTACTAGAAGATGCAGCTCATCCAATCCTGGTCTTCACGGACCACAAGAACCTCACCTATCTCCAGACGGCCCAACGGCTGAACCCTCGTCAGGCCAGGTGGTCGCTGTTCTTCGCTGTTCACTCAGCTCCACTACAAGAATGTGAGGGCCAATGCATTGTCTAGGTCATTTGAGACAGAGGACACTGTAGAGTCCCCACAGAATATCATTGACCTCATCTCTGTCAACCCTCTGCAAGTTAGAGACATTCTACGACCTTTGTACATCTGGCAGACAGAGGAAGAATCCTCCGCTGGGGACACAGTTCTAAGCTGGCAGGTCACGCGGGTGCCCGTAAGACCTATAGACCTAGAGTACTATATCGTTAAATATGCAAAGTTTGTAAATGTTTTGTTTGTATACAGGTAAAATTTTCTTTGTTCTTATACAGATCCTGTGGAAAACTGTAGCCATGGCCAAACTTAAAGAGGCTCTGTCACCAGTTTATAACTGCCCTAACTTCTACCTAATCTAATAGGCGCTTTAATGTAGCTAATTAATGTGTTTTTTTTTTTAAAAAAAACATTTATTTTTGACAAAGTTATGAGCATTTTAAGTGTTGTGCAAATTTGTTCTTAATGACCAAGAGGGCATTTTTTTTACTTTTCACCAAGTGGGCGTTGTAAAGAGAAGTGTATGACGCTGACCAATCAGCGTCTTACACTTTTCTTCATTCATGTTCAGCTGTACTCACAGCACAGCATGATCTCGCGAGATCACGCTGTGCTGTCACTTAATCCCACATTAACTCTACTGGAGTGTTGAGAGAATGAAAAGACATTGCCTCCTGGCTGGAGGCAATGTGTTTTCATTCTCCCAATACTCCGGTAAAGTATAAACTGGTGACAGAGCCTCTTTGAGGGTGTTTGACAAGTGGCAGTTGGGACAAAAATAAGAAGGTAGGGGGAGAGCTCACAGTTTCAGAGTCTGCAGAGCCAGTGAGGAAGCTCAGTTTCTAGTCTTCTCCTATGCTGTGTACCCTTCCTCTTCTTGTGCTGTGTTCCCTTCCTCTCTTGTGTCCCACTCCTGTCCTGTGCTGTGTCCCATTCCTTTCCGGTATCCCACTCCTGTCCTGTGCTGTGTCCCATTCTTTGCCTGTGTCTCACTCCTGTCCTGTGCTGTGTCCCCCCTCCTGCCCTGTGCTATGTCCCCTTCCTCTCCTGTGTCCCCGTCCTCTCCTGTGTCCCCCCCTGTCCTGTGTCCCTCTTCCTCTCCTGTGTCCCCCTCCTGTCCTGTACTGTGTCCCTTTCCTTTGTCCCCCTCCTGTCCTGTGCTGTATTCCCTTCCTCTCCTGTGTCCCCTTCCTGTCCTGTGTCCCCTTCCTCTCCTGTGTCCCTTTCCTCTCCTGTGCCCCCTCCTGTCCTGCATCCCCTTCCTCTCCTGTGTCCCCCTCCTGACCTGTGCTGTCCCATTCCTCTCCTGTGTCCGCCTCCTGTCCTGTGCTCCCCTTCCTCTCATGTGTCCCCCTCCTGCCCTGTGCTGTGTCCCCTTCCTCTCCCGTGTCCCCTTCCAATCCTGTGTCCCCCTTCCACTCTTGTGTCCCCCTCCTGTCCTGTGCTGGGTCCCATTCCTTTCCTGTGTCCCCCTCCTGACTAGTGCTGTGTCCCCTTCCTCTCCTGTGTCCCCCTCCTGTCCTGTGCTCCCTTCCTCTCCTGTGTCGCCCTCCTGTCCTGTGCTGTGTCCCATTCCAATCCTGTGTACCCCTCCTGACCTGTATCCCCTACCTCTCATGTGTCCCCCTCCTGTCCTGTGTCCCCTTTCTCTCCTATATCCCCCTCCTATCCTGTGTCTCCTTCCTCTCCTGTACTCCCTCCTGTACTGTGCTGTGTCTTATTCCTTTCCTGTGTCCCACTCCTGTCCTGTGCTGTGTCCCATTCCTCTCCTGTGTCCCCCTCCTGTCATGTGCTGTGTCAATTTCCTCTCCTGTGTCCTCTCCCCTTCTTGCTGACCAGTTACTTTGGCTGCTGTCCTGGGATGGGGCCGGTTGTAAAGGCCTCCACTGTTTCAGGTGATAGCCTGCATCAGAGATCCTGTAAAGAAGGTAAGTGTATGCATCTGTATATATACTCTCTCTATCTATCTATCTATCTATCTATCTATCTATCTATCTCATATCTATATATCTATCTATCTATCTATCTATCTATATATATATATATATATATATATATACATACACTACCATTCAAAAGTTTAGGGTCGCTTAGAAATTTCCTTATTTTTGAAAGAAAAGCACAGTGTTTTTCAATGAAGATAACATTAAATTAATCAGAAATACACGCTATACATTGTTAATGTGCTAAATGACTATTCTAGCTGCAAACATCTGGTTTTTAATGCAATATCTACATAGGTGTATAGAGGCCCATTTCCAGCAACCATCACTCCAGTGTTATAATGGTACATTGTGTTTGCTAACTGTGTTAGAAGGCTAATGGATGATTAGAAAACACTTGAAAACCCTTGTGCAATCATGTTAGCACCGCTGTAAACAGTTTTGCTGTTTAGAGGAGCTATAAAACTGACCTTCCCTTGAGCTAGTTGAGAATCTGGAGCATTACATTTGTGGGTTCGATTAAACTCTCAAAATGGCTAGAAAAAGAGAGCTTTCATGTGAAACTCGACAGTCTATTCTTGTTCTTATAAATTAAGGCTATTCCATGCGAGAAATTGCCAAGAAACTGAAGATTTCCTACAACGGTGTGTACTACTCCCTTCAGAGGACAGCACACACAGGCTCTAACCAGAGTAGAAAGAGAAGAGGGAGTCCCCGCTGCACAACGGAGCAACAAGACAAGTACATTAGAGTCTCTAGTTTGAGAAATAGACGCCTCACAGGTCCTCAACTGGCAGCTTCATTAAATAGTACCCACAAAACGCCAGTGTCAACGTCTACAGTGAAGAGGCGACTCCGGGATGCTGGCCTTCAGGGCAGAGTGGCAAAGAAAAAGCCATATCTGAGACTGGCTAATAAAAGGAAAAGATTAATATGGGCAAAAGCACACAGACATTGGACAGAGGAAGATTGGAAAAAAGTGTTATGGACAGACGAATCAAAGTTTGAGGTGTTTGGATCACACAGAAGAACATTTGTGAGATGCAGAACAACTGAACAGATGCTGGAAGAGTGCCTGACGCCATCTGTCAAGCATGGTGGAGGTAATGTGATGGTCTGGGGTTGCTTTGGTGCTGGTAAAGTGGGAGATTTGTACAAGGTAAAAGGGATTTTGAATAAGGAAGGCATTCACTCCATTTTGCAACTCCATGCCATACCATGTGGACAGCGCTTGATTGGAGCCAATTTCATCCTACAACAGGACAATGACCCAAAGCACACCTCCAAATTACGCAAGAACTATTTAAGGAAGAAGAAGGCAGCTGGTATTCTATCTGTAATGGAGTGGCCAGCGCAGTCACCAGATCTCAACCCCATAGAGCTGTTGTGGGTGCAGCTTGACCGTATGGTACGCAAGAAGTGCCCATCAAGCCAATTCAACTTGTGGGAGGGCCTTCTGGAAGAATGGGGTGAAATTTCTCCCGATTACCTCAGCAAATTAACAGCTAGAATGCCAAAGGTCTGCAATGCTGTAATTGCTGCAAATGAAGCATTCTTTGACGAAAGCTAAGTTTGAAGGAGAGAATTATTATTTCAACTAAAAACCATTATTTCTAACCTTGTCTATGTCTTGACTATATTTTCTAGTCATTTTGCAACTCATTTGATAAATATAAGTGTGAGTTTTCATGGAAAACACAAAATTGTCTGGGTGACCCCAAACTTTTGAATGGTAGTGTATCTATCTATCTATCTATCTATCTATCTATCTATCTATCTATCTATCTATCTATCTATCTATCTATCTATCTATCTATCTATCTATCTATCTATCTATCTATCTATCTATCTATCTATCATCTATCCACATATGAAGTGCCTTTGGAAAGTCTTCAGACCCTTTTTCATATTTTGTTATGTTGAGGCCTTGTGATAAAACAAAAGATATACAAATTTTTCCCCATCAGTCTGCACTCAATACCCCATAATGACAAAGTGCCTCAGGCAGGGCTTCACAGGAGAGTGACAGTGTCACGATTTACTGCAATACATTAGTATTGCAATGTATCATGCCAGCGATCCAACGATCACTGGTTCAAGTCCCCTAGGGGGACAAGTAAAATAAAGTTTTTTTTAATAAATTAAAATATATATAAAAAATATATATTAAAAGCTCAAAAAACCCACCTTTTTCCATTTTCCCTCAAGCACTATGTAAAAAAATTAACATAACTGGTATCGATGCCTCCATAAAATTCGGAACTATGACAATATAACATTACTTAGTCCGCGCAGTGAACGTCGTAAAAAAATTAATTAAAAACGCCAGAATCGCTGTTTCTTGGTCACTTCATCTCCCAAAAATAATGAAATAAAAAGTGATAAAAAAGGCTCATGTACCCAAAATAGTTCCAATAGAAACCACAGCATGCCCTGCAAAAAAATAAAGTAGTAAAACATAAAAAAATTATATACATTTCGTATCTTCATAATCATATTCATCCACAGAATAAAGTTAACATGCCAATTTTACTGCACGGTGAACGCTGCAAAAACAAAAACCCCCAAAAGATTGAGGAATCGCTGTTTTTTTCCTATTCAACCCCAAACATATTTTTTCCCAGTTTCCCACTACATTATATGGTACAATAAATGGTGCCGTAAAGATCTACAACTTATCTCGTGAAAAACACGCCCTTATACGGAAATATTGATGGGAAAAAAAAAAGTTATAGCTTTTGGAAGGTGGGGAGGAAAAAAACGAAAGTGAAAATCCGAAAAAAGGCTGCGGCGGGAAAGGGTTAAGTAGTGTTTGTACCCTTGTGGCCGTTTTGAGAAATTACAGGGCTAGTAAAGAAACTGTTCAGTTTGCGTTGAGTTTCTTGTCATCATATTCGCACCTAAAACCTGCTTGGCTTACAAACCCTCATTAGAGCTGCCTGTAATAGTATTTTTACTTTTGGGAAACAATGAGTGAAGAAACACAGGTTAATAGAATATTTAACAATTTAACAGAAGAAAACAGCTCAAAGATGTATATTTGCTGGAGATTTTTTTTTTAGTTGGAAAAGTTCTTTTAGAAAAAGACAGATTTACTTCAAAACGTCATTTTCTTCAATACTTGTGTTGTGTTTTCTTCCTTTTATGTTTAAGAACACAATAAATAAATTTACATTTCTTATATGAATCTTTTGACTTGATATATGACTATATGATAGTTTTATATCATTCGAAGATTTTCTTTACTTATGAAATTATTTATACTACCAAGCACTTTTAATTGCCACAGAGGCACAGCAGGTGTAGTGATGCAGCACATAAATGACATCTTCAGTCTTTAGAAAAGAGAGTAATGCTTCTGTAGTGTGCAAAGAACATATGCTAATCAGCCGCACTCTTCAGGCACAAATGAGATAATGTGCTTATTGTTTAGACACTGGAATTGTTCATTACAAAGTGACACAGTGTTTGCCAATTTTGTCTTCATTATAAATGTAAATATTAACTGGCGATATGCAAAAGAATACAAAAAGTCAACAGCAATTAATTGGCTTCTGCAGTAATTAGCAACTGTAAGGCAAACACTTAGGAGCCGATATAATTGTCTGCATTAGGAATACACCTCCTGTATGGTTCTAATTAGCAATCTAAACAGTTCGGAAATTATATGCCTCTTGCCCATAGACTCCCTGAAGTACTGTTCATTATTGGAAAAAAATTGCTTGGAAATGTCATTTCCATTGTCTTTTGCAAAGTGCCTTACATCAAAGACTGTGTTATTTGGAATAGCTCAGATCTGCTGTGTATACAATGACACAGTTGGAATTAAGCCACAATTACCTGGTAAGCAATGAATATAAAGCACACCTTTTGGACCAATAAAAGTCAAATAACCTAAATTAAGGTTATGGTTGTTTACCAGCATCCTTAATTAACCTGCTGCTCCATTGCTTTTAGATTGCCACTTTTACCAAGATCCTGGCCACAGCTTTGCCCCCCCCCCCCCCCCTGTCACTAGTCAACTGAGTGAGCCCTGTATAAATACAAACATTTCACCTTAAAAGCCTATGGTGATCTAAGTTTGGTTCACTAGATCCAAATGTTGCGGCAACATTATTAAGAATAATATTAGGTTCTTTATTTATGGAATTTTATCACAACATTAAATATTAGTCTTAATTATTTGGAAAGAACTAGGATCAATGTATAAAAAATGCATTTATTTACATCACACTGTAGCCTGAGTAAAACATGGAGGAGACACAAACTTTATCCCAGAGCTGCCATAGTAGTAATAAAGGGAAACGTTGATAGATTAGGAACTTCTTTGTTGCTCCCCCTGCTGTGTTTATTGTGTAGGGCTTGTTTAGCTTAGAAAAAAAGATGTTTTAGAGGTGATCTTATTAATATGTATAAGTATATGTGTGGTCAATACAGAGAACTGGCACATGATTTGTTCTTTCCAAGGACTTTACAAAGGATCAGGGGACATTTATTGCGTGTGGAGGAAAAGTGTTTCAAACATCAATTTGGGAAAGAGTTCTTTACATTTAGGGTACTATTACACTGCCCAACATGGACTCTGTAAACGAGCACCGATCAACGAGACAACTAGTTGATCGGTGCTAGTTTGCTTCTATCAAACATAGAAATGATTGGATATGTATAGGGACAAGCGCTCATTACTACGATCGCTCGTCCTTATACATTTTCATCATGTCCGCAGCACATCTCCCTGTTACACAGAGATGTGCTGCCGACAACAATGATTTTTAATGCTGCATAAACTAGCAGATCAGCCGATGAACGAGCGTTTTTTCGTTTATCGGCTGATCATTGCCCTGTTTAAACTATGGAATGTCCTACTCCAAGAGGTAGTAATGGCAGATACTATGTCAGCATTTAAAAAAAAGTCTAGATGATTATTTACTGACAAATGACATTGAGGGTAAGAACTAATCTACCAATAAATGACGTCTAATTGATTGAGAAAGATTGGACTTGATGACTTTTGAGTTTTGGGATTTGATTGTCCAAATCTCTATGAGCTTTTTGGCTCATGCATACAGTATGACTGTAATAAAGCTCTGTGCATAAACTGTATAGTAAGGCGGGATTCACACGACCGGGTCGTTCCCGAGCCCGAGTGTCGGCCGGTAAAATCGGCCATTTTGCCCGGCCGGTTTGCATTAAGTTTTGCATCCGTGCCGGGCCGGGCAGATCCGGACAGTGACATCAGCGGCAACTCCTGAAGGGGAATCCCCATGTGTTCGGGGATTCCGCTTCAGGAGTTTCCCCTGATGTCACTGCCCAGATATGGACAGAGACATAAAGCGCTCTGTCCAGGAGCGGAATCCCCGAAAACACGGGGATTCCGCTCCTTCAAGAAGCTAAAGTGCGGCTAGCACATAGCAGAGCGGGGAGATACCTCCCTGCACTGCTATAGTGGCGTCGCTGCAGCACTAGCAGCCGCAGCAGCAGCTGCTAGCGGCGCCATCGAAGGTGTCGCCGGGATAGGGTGCTTTTAAAACAAGCAGGGGAAGGGAGCCAGCGCAGCGCTCCCCTCCACCTGCTGTACACCCCGGCCCTGCCACACCGTGTACAGCGATGCCATTCGTCAGAATGGCATCAACTCCTCCTCCTCACATGCACTCTGCGCTGTGAGGAGGAGGAGATAGAGCGCAAGCTCCGGAAAACCCGGCCATCATTCGGGACACATCCCGGTGATGGCCGTGTATTACCCGGCCCCATAGACTTCTATTGGAGCCAGGCGGCGAAGATAGAGCATGTCCGGTCGTGTGAATAGCCCCATTAGGGGTCTATTATTCCTAATGCAGCCGGGTGCCGGCCGATTTATGAACGGCCGGCACCCGGCTGGGAAACCCTGCCGTGTGAATGAGGCCTTAGTGGAAAGCACAGGTTCAAATCTTGTGATAGGAAATCAGGAAAGTCTTAATCGAAGCCTTTCTTTGGCAGATACTTTCCTAATCTTACTGGAGGTGATCCAATCCCATACTTAGAACCAATTAACACAAAAACTGTGCGGTTGTGGTGCTTGTGAACATTTGTATGTAAAATATACACTACCGTTCAAAAGTTTGGGGTCACCCAGACAATTTTGTGTTTTCCATGAAAACTCACACTTATATTTATCAAATGAGTTGCAAAATGACTAGAAAATAAAGTCAAGACATTGACAAGGTTAGAAATAATGATTTTTATTTGAAATAATAATTTTCTCCTTCAAACTTTGCTTTCATCAAAGAATGCTCCATTTGCAGCAATTACAGCATTGCAGACCTTTGGCATTCTAGCTGTTAATTTGCTGAGGTAATCGGGAGAAATTTCACCCCATGCTTCCAGATGCCCCTCCCACAAGTTGGATTGGCTTGATGGACACTTCTTGCGTACCATACGGTCAAGCTGCTCCCACAACAGCTCTATGGGGTTGAGATCTGGTGACTGCGCTGGCCACTCCATTACAGATAGAATACCAGCTGCCTGCTTCTTCCCTAAATAGTTCTTGCATAATATGGAGGTGTGCTTTGGGTCATTGTCCTGTTGTAGGATGAAATTGGCTCCAATTAAGCGCTGTCCACAGGGTATGGCATGGCGTTGCAAAATGGAGTGAAAGCCTTCCTTATTCAAAATCCCTTTTACCTTGTACAAATCTCCCACTTTACCAGCACCAAAGCAACCCCAGACAATCACATAACCTCCACCATGCTTGACAGATGGCGTCAGGCACTCTTCCAGCATCTTTTCAGTTGTTCTGCGTCTCACAAATGTTCTTCTGTGTGATCCAAACACCTCAAAGTTCGATTTGTCTGTCCATAACACTTTTTTCCAATCTTCCTCTGTCCAATGTCTGTGTGCTTTTGCCCATATTAATCTTTTCCTTTTATTAGCCAGTCTCAGATATGGCTTTTTCTTTGCCACTCTGCCCTGAAGGCCAGCATCCCGGAGTCGCCTCTTCACTGTAGATGTTGACACTGGCGTTTTGCGGGTACTATTTAATTAAGCTGCCAGTTGAGGACCTGTGAGGCGTCTATTTCTCAAACTAGAGACTCAAATGTACTTGTCTTGTTGCTCAGTTGTGCAGCAGGGCCTCCCACTTCTCTTTCTACTCTGGTTAGAGCCTGTTTGTGCTGTCCTCTGAAGGGAGTAGTACACACCGTTGTAGGAAATCTTCAGCTTCTTGGCAATTTCTCGCATGGAATAGCCTTCATTTCTAAGAACAAGAATAGACTGTCTAGTTTCACATGAAAGCTCTCTTTTTCTAGCCATTTTGAGAGTATAATCGAACCCACAAATGCAATGCTCCAGATTCTCAACTAGCTCAAGGGAAGGTCAGTTTTATAGCTCCTCTAAACAGCAAAACTGTTTGCAGCGGTGCTAACATAATTGCACAAGGGTTTTCAAGTGTTTTCTAATCATCCATTAGCCTTCTAACACAGTTAGCAAACACAATGTACCATTAGAACACTGGAGTGATGGTTGCTGGAAATGGGCCTCTATACACCTATGTAGATATTGCATTAAAAACCAGATGTTTTCAGCTAGAATAGTCATTTAGCACATTAACAATGTATAGAGTGTATTTCTGATTAATTTAATGTTATCGTCATTGAAAAAAACTGTGCTTTTCTTTCAAAAATAAGGACATTTCTAAGTGACCCTAAACTTTTGAACGGTAGTGTATATAGTGGAGGACTCCTCCAGCTCACCAATATGTATGTCCAAGTTCAGACTGCGCACAAATCTACGTGAAGGCACATAATGTGATCGAAACAAAAAGAAACTTGGTCCAGTGCTGGTTGATTTAAAAGGAAATTATATTCCAACTTTATTCTAGGTAATGATAAAATCCAATAAAATCCATGTTAGCGTGCCAGGACTAAGGACAGGTGATCTGTTTGAAATGCGTAGGCTTACTGCTGATGCAACCACCCCTACATCCATTGGATTTTGTCATTATCTAGAATAAAGTTGGAATATCATTTCCTTTTAAATCAACAAGCGCTGGACCAAGTTTCTTTATGTTTCAACATGTGTATGTACCTGAGGAAGAGGACAGACCGACCTTGAAACGCGTTGTACGTTCATTAAATCATGCTTCCTAGTATTTACTCCAGTCCTTCTCATTTTGGTGACACATATATATTTTACTTATCCTATAGTTTCTTCTATTCATTCAAGTCAAGGAGTTGATTCATCCTTCTTTGGCATATATATATATATATATATATATATATATATATATATATATATATATATATATATATATATATATATATATATATATATATATATATATATATATATTGTATGAAACACCAGAGCAACTGGTGAGCATAAGCCCAAGCACTCCCAAGACCGGAATAGATGAGTATAACATATATATATTTTTATTCTAAAATTCATATTTGAATATATATATTTTAAAAAGACATAAAGCATTTGCGATTCTACTGCACTACCACCACAGTTGACAGTCTACTGGCCAGTAAGTAAATATACAATTCATGGAATAATTAGAGTCATCGAATGTATATTGCATGTGTTACAAAATTCATAATTCTCATTCCATCTGAACAAAATTTCATAAATAAATAAATGCTAGGTAAAATAATGGAGGCTTTCAAGAGCTGTCGACTATAGGGACGCTTAGGTTGCTGATATCATAAGGAAGACAGCACTAATCCAGCTGCTTGATTTTTCAATGAATTAGGACCATTATGGCAGAATAACAAAATCCTCCTGGAGGTATAATATATAATATAATACTTTCCATGAAACAGCATGCGGCAAAACAGTGATGAAAACAATGTGTTTCTTATAGAACAATCGCTAATCCATTAGTCACTCCACATAACCATTGCCTTTATGACAATAAGGAACGCAACATTATCCCGCTGCAAATGTAAGCAAAACAAGATCCCCTGTGCAGCAGCAAATATCATAGCCATCGGATAGCGTTTACTTCATTACTATTCACAAACCCTCAGTTCGGTTTGGTAGTCCCTGTATTGAGTAAGTCACTCTGGTATTGTATAAACTCCTGTAATACTCCAGCACATCGCTTCCTCTTTGGACAGAATGATATCAGCAGCAGGTATTATACATCCAAGCGTTTAGCCCAGCATCTCTTCCACGTGGGGGTCTTACGTCACCACCGACGCATTTAGTCTACTATTGTTATTGCACCAGAATTCTGGCCGAAGATGTGCCTTTTTTTGGCTCAAGTCAATTTACAAAAATGTATTACTAATGTAATATAAAAAGAATAGATGTCACTAGACACTTACAAAAGTGTGCAGAAAAAGGGGAGTGGCTTGGTGGATAGGGGGCATAGTTTAAAATATGCTGATGTGCACCAAAATTGCACCAGGATTTTGGAGCAGAAAACTGGCATACACTAAGCCAGAGGCGTAGCTAGGTTCTCCTGCACCCGGGGCAAAGATTCCGATTGGCGCCCTCCAACTTATTTCCCGACACCTCCTTCCCCCTCGCCATGTTTGCTTTCTCTACCAATCAATGCGGTGTAATTTTTTTTTCACAATTTTTTTTATGTAACTCGAGTAAAAAAAATTTCTACATTTTAGAAGTGATATAGTTCTATAATGTAATTAACATAAAAATTAATTAAATGAAAATAAATGAAAGAGGCCTCATACAGCCCCCTGTAGATAGTGCCACACACAGCCCCCCTTGTAGTTAGTGCCACACACAGCCCCTCTTTTGTAGATAGCGCACACACAGCCCCCCTTATAAATAGCGCCACACAGCCCCCTTTGTAGATAGAGCCACACACAGCACGCTGCCTCTTTGTAAATAGCGCCACACTCCCCCCCTTGTTAATAGTGCCACACTACCCTCCCTTTTAAATAGCGCCATATTACCCCCCTTGTACTTAGCGCCACACTGTGAACAGACCAGTGAGCGGTGGACTACTGCTACCACTCTCCGCTCTGCCTGGTGTGACTTACCGGAAGAGCCGAGGAGGTCATGTGGCGCAGGCAGCGGTGGAGTTCCTTCTGACTAGGGTTGGTGACTGCCAGGGCCGGCCTTAGCTTGGATGGCGCCCTGTGCGGGACTCTATTGCCGCCCCCTACACAAACCAAAAATTAACCACATATATGGACACGCTGCAACATATATACTGTACATACATAAAGACAGATATTTAGACATACAGGCAAATATACATGCATACATTCTGGAATACATACAGGTAAATATATAGACGTACAGACACATATACTCACACACACCGGCAGATAAATACACAGACAGGAACATATACAAATACATAAAAGGCACATATATACAAGCACAAAGACACATTCACAAACAGACCCATATATACGCACACAGGCACATATGTACACAGCACAGATAATGTAGTAGATGTTACCTGCAATCCTATGTAACACCACAGATAACACACAGTAATAACACTCTGAGTACAGATAATGTAGTAGTGTTACCTACAGTCCTATGTGTAACACCACAGATAACACACAGTAATAACTCTCTGAGTACAGATAATGTAGTAGATGTAAGAGACAAACACATGCAGAGACACACACACACACACACACACACACACACACACACACACACACACACACACACTGTAACATATACACATACAAAGACAGAGACACACACAGTATACACACTACACCCACATATACACACAGGCACTCACCATGTCTCCTTGCTGACAGGTCAGGACAGGCTGTGGGCGGAGCTTCCTCCTCTGCTTCTCGGCTGTGTGTAACAGCAGAGCACAGAGTAGAGGCAGAGCTGGAAGGGTGCAGCACGGGAGTGGACCTGTCCCCTGACCTGAGTCATCTGGCCTCATGTCACTGACGTGAGGTCAGGTGACAGGTAAGGTGACTGGACTGGTCCACTCCCCGGCCGTCACAGACCCCAGTCAGAACGCCGCTGCGTAATTTAATGGCTCTTCCTAAAGCTGCTGCAGGTGTCCGACATACGGGGTGCCTATCAGCAGCGATCAGCTGCTCTTCGGCGCCCCCCTCCTTCCCTACCAACTAGTTGCACCCGGGGGAAAATGCCCCGCCTGCCCCCCCCCCTAGCTACGCCCCTGCACTAAGCAAACGAAGAGGTGGTATAATTAAGAAAAAAATGTCTAACAAGTTTAGCAAGATGCGCAAAGTTAATCATACAGTGTGCACCACTTTGATAAGTTTGGCACATTTTCTGACTGCCTGGTCTTAGTTAACTCTTTCTACAGTTTAAACAGCATTTGTAAATGTGCCTCAATGTATTTTATTTTTCCCATTTTGGTCAAAGGAATTGGTTGTGGTTAATTTAAAAAATAAATAAGAAAAATACTCAATATCTCTAAATAGAATACTATCGTAACTACATGGATTATAATGCAGTTTCATTCTAATTTCTGAGTTTATGTACTACGAGAAGCAATGTGTAATTTCATAATAACCATAGCTAGTAATTTGTCCCTTTCATTCAAACTACATGATGTCCACACGAAATGTAGCCTAATTGCAAAATTCCTGTTTTAGTAAGGTTAAAGATTCATAATCGAGTTGATTAAATTCCTGACATCCAATTTATGCATCATCTCTTCTCATTCCTTGGTTAAATAATTTTTTTTTAAAAAAAGAGGAAGACCAGACTTAGAATGTTTCTCTTGGTCCCAACTAATTGTAGAAGACAAAAGAAGAAATGTGTTAATGAGTTTTATAGATGGACTTCGTTATCTGCATGCATAATTGAAAGCTTTACTTGAGCATAAATTCCTGATGCAGAAAAATGATCATTACCATGACAGACACTTTTGCACTGGCAATTACTCTATTCTGTTCATGAATTAATTATGATTAGAATAAAAATTTATGTAGAGAGAAACACAGTGTCTTAACATGATCAGCCTTTTTGCTACAAATTCATAGTATCATGTACTTCTATCCAATGCTTTAATGATGCCGCCTTCATTGTAGCATTTTGACTAATATCGCTCAAACTAGCTCATCAAAAACATTAAAAGAGGTTGTCCAGTTTAAAAAAATATATATTTGTAGAATAGGAAATCACATAGATTTCTAATATACATGTATTAGAAATTCTGCTCACATAAATTTCCTATAGTGCATGAGTCCCCTGTGACAGTAGAATGGAATAGCCCACAGATTAGTTCTGTGTGTCACGACTCTGGGGTATGTGGACCCAGTAGGCCGTTCTGCCATAGCGGAGGAGCAGCTGGCCAAACAATAGTAAATAACAGCCTCTAGGACAAGGGTACCTGGACAGATGATTTGACAGACACTCGGCGTGGCAGCCACTTGACGTAGCAGAGACGTGGCGTAGCAGACATCTGGCACAGATAATGTTTGGCACAGATGACGCTTGGCACAGATGACACTTGACTTTGCGCTGGATCAAACACAACTCCTGAATAAGGGGTAAAGGGTATGGGAACACAGGATACAGGATACAAAGGGACCATTTGTAATAACGAACATGGGCAGACACAACAAAGCTCATGCAAGCAGGAATAGGCCAGAGTCTTTTTTATAATTCCTGGTATGCTGGGATAGGATGGGGGAAATAGGATGGGAGATCATGTCACCCCTAGCAATCAGTTAACAACATAGAATGCATGTGTTGGATTAATGGATTAACCCCTTAACGCACCTTGACGCAACTGTACGTCATGGTTTGCACTGCATTAAGGCACCATGAAGTACAATTACGTCATGGTGTTTTTCTGTCACCATGACAAAACACAGTGTGACAGAACAGGTCACCTTACTTGGCAGACATGGGGCCATTGTTAGGCCTCCTGTTGCCAACAGCCGATTGGCTAGCGTCATAGACAGCCGATAGTCACTGTGACTCATCGGGGCAACAATCGCGGTGCAGCGCAGCCAGCCATCGCTGTGATTGGTCAGTCAGTAGTGACTGACCAACCACAGTATTGCAGCATGGTTACCCGGCTAAAAGAGCCGGATAGTCACGCTAGCTGATCGGCTATTGGCAACAGGAGGCTTAACAATGGCACCATTTATCAGTGTGACACTGGCCACATATCTGCGGATTATTTATTTACCCCATTATTATACCTTCTTATTATGCCCTGTTGTACTCAGCACAGATTACATATGCCCCCACATTATAAACTGAAATACCAGCAAAACCCCAAACAGAAGAACTGCCAAGCAAAATCTGCACTCCAAAAGCCAAATTTCGCTCCCTCCCTTCTGAACTCTGCAGCATGCCCAAACACCATTTTACGTCCACTTACATGGCATTGCAATACCTGGAACTGGATTAACAGTTTATGAGATATTTATCTTCAGTGTCACAAACTGGGCACAACATATTGTGCACTAAATTGGCATATCAGTGGAAAATTTAAATTTTCACTTTGCATCATCCGCTGGGCACTAATTTCTAATTTCTAATTAGCGATGTCTGGGGCTTCCCTAGAGCTGGAGTCCCACTGTCCCGGGCTGAGGGCTAGTATAGGCTCTGCTCCGGGACTCTGGGGAAGCCTCTGAAATCGTTGTCCATACATCGACAGTGATGTCAGGGGCTTCCCCAGAGCAGGAGTCCCAGTAATGTCAGGAACACAGCTGGAGTCCCAGGAAGAGCCTACTAGCGCTCTGCCCGGGACTTCAGCTATGGGGTTGTCCCTGACATCCATGTCCATATATGGACAGTGATGTCAGGGGCAGAGCTGGAATTCCAGGCAGAGTGCTAAAAGTGGCTCTGCTCAGGGACCCCAGCTCTGGGACAGCCCCTGACATCACTGTCCATGTATGGACACTGATGTCAGTGGCTTCCCCAGACTTCCGGTGCAGAACCTATACTAGTGCTCTGCTCCGGGACATCGGCTATGCGGTTGCCCCTGATATCACATTCCCATCCAGGAGGATCCCCTGATGTCACAGTGTATGGACAGTGATGTCAGGGGCTCCAACAGCAGAGGAATCCCTGGCCAAAGTGTCGGCAAAGCTCTGGCTGGGGATTCCACTCCCAGAGGGAGCCCCAATAGAGCTTTCTACTTGGGGTGTGTGTGGCATTATCTGCAGAGGGCACTGTGGCAGCATCTTTAGAGGGCACTGTGGCAGCATCTGCAGAGGGCACTGTGACAGCATCTGCAGAGGGCAAAGTGGCAGAATGTATGGAGGGCACTGCAACAGCATCTATGGAGGGCACTGTGGCAGCATCTATGGAGGGCACTGCAGCAGCATCTACAGAGGGCACTTTGGCAGCATCTACGGACGGCACTGTGGTAGCATTTACAGAGGGCACTCTGGTAGCACCTACAGAGGGCACTGTGGTAGCATCTAAAGGGGGGAATTTGGCAGCATCTACAGAGGGCACTGGCAGCATCTACAGAGGGCACTGTGGCAGAATTTACAGAGGGCACTGTGGCAGAATCTAGTGGCATTATCTACAGAGGGCGCTGTGGCATTATCTACAAGTTGGTGTGTGGCAGTATCTACAGAGGACTCTGTGGCATTATCTAGGGGTGTGTTGCATTAACTACAGAGGGCACTATGGCATTATCTACAGAAGGCACTGTGGCACTATCCAAAAAGGGGCTGCCCAATCTTGACATGTGTGTCTCTCAAATTTTAAACCTAGCGGTATTATTATAGTAATGTAGTATTAGTATTATAGTAATATAGTGTTATTGTAAAGGATCTGCCATGCACAGCTTCTGTGTCAATGCCCATAGGTAATCAGTCTGCACCTGCTTCTATGTCTGTGAGACTGACTCCATCTTCCACCACTCAGGATGGCAGGCTTAGGAGTGGGAGAGCCGATCACAGCCTAGCCAGACGGAGCTAGCTCCCGCCCTTTGTCTATTTATACCTGCCTTTCCTGTTCCTCCTTGCTTGTGATTCTTCTCGTTTGGTTTCCTGGCCCTGCTGCAGCTTCTTGAACTATTTGTCCCTGCTTCATATTGACCCCGGCTTACTGACTACTCTCCTGCTCTGCGTTTGGTACCTCGTACACTCCTGGTTTGACTCGGCTCGTTCACCACTCTTGTTGCTCACGGTGTTGCCGTGGGCAACTGCCCCATTTCCCTTAGCTTCTGTGTACCCTTGTCGGTTTGTCTGTCGTGCACTTATTGAGCGTAGGGACCGTCGCCAAGTTGTACCCCGTCGCCTAGGGCGGGTCGTTGCAAGTAGGCAGGGACTGAGTGGCAGGTAGATTAGGGTTCACTTGTCTGTTTCCCTACCCCCATCATTACAGTTTTACTAGTTCAAATAACTAATTGATTAACAATAATTTTGTATTGTATCAAATTTGAAAGTAATGCGGCCCGTCAACTTCCCATTTTTTCTATATGTGGTCCACTTACCCGGCCGAGTTGAGACCCCTGCTCTAGATGATTTAAAGACAATCTTTAGGTGATGTTGACATGTTGTTAACAAAGTTAACTGTTAGAAAAAAAAACACAGATTAGACAGGGAGAAGACGATGTAAGAGCTGCTCCTTTACAGACACTGACAGACATGATGATGATGAGCTGCTGTAGGTATAAATACTTTATACTCCTTAGTAAAATACTATTAACCTGTTACATACCTGAACAGTGTGAAATGAACCCGCTCCATACGCTGCGGGTGTCAGCTGTGTATTACTGGTCGTTTAACTACTTAGATGCTGGGGTCAATAGAGACCTTGGCATCTCAGCAGTTAGAAAGAGGGTGCTGCCCCCTCCAGCAGCCCAACGCGATCGCAGTGTGCCGATGGTTGTTATGGCAACCTGGGGACCCAATGGAGGCCCCCAGGTCTGCCTTCTTTATGCTAATGCTTAACAGGAGCCTGTAGAAATTACAATATACTGCAATACATTAATTCCCCAGGAGGACTAATAAAAAAATTCAAAAAATTGTTAAATAAATCTTTAAAGTAGTGTACAAAAAATAAAAAAATATTAAAAGTTCAAAAAAACCTTTTCCCATTTCTCATCTAATGTAAAAAAAATAAAAATAAAACAAACTAAATTGGTATTGCCGTGTCCGTAAAAGTCAGAACTATTACAATATAAAATTATTTAACCCGCATGGTAAATGCTGTAGAAAAAAATATTAAAAATATTAAAAATATTAAAACGCCAGAATCGCGTTTTTTTGGTCACCTTAGCTCTAAAAAACACTGTAATAAAAAGTGATCAAAAAAACTACAGCTCGTTATGCAAAAAATAAGCCTTCCTACCGCTCAATCGACAAAAAAATTAAAAAGTTATGGCTTTCAGAATATAGCAAAATGAAGCAAAAAAATTGTAACAAATAGTTTTTTCTTTGTAAAAGTAGTCAAACATCAAAAAACGATATAAATATATTGCCGGAATCATATTAACCAGTAGAATAACATTAAGTTGTCATTTTTACCACACGTAGCAAAGGCATATAAACGAAACCCAAAAAACAATGGAGGAATCACATTTTGTTCCAATTCCGCCCCACAAAGATGTTTTTTTCAGTTTCCCAATAGATTATATAGTACTTTAAATGGTGCCAAAATAATTTTCAACTCCTCTTGCAAAATATAAGCCCTCACACCACTCCATTGACAAAAAAAATAATAATTTATGGCTCTTGGAAGGTGTGGTGTGAAAAACAAAAAAGAAAAATGGCTTAGACTTTAAGGGGTTAAGGGCTTCTCCTATCTTGGACATTTATGGCATGACCAATCTCTAGAATGGGGCCCCCTGACCCCCATCCTACGTTGCTCTGCTTCTGCTGCCACTATCCAGTGAGGTTAGTTGGGAGTATAGAAACAGCTGAGCTACAATGTTTCAGTAACCACCATAGAAGTGAATGGGAGTCACGGATACAGCGTTTCACGGTGAGCTATTCTATTTCTGGAGCTCAAGACCTGAGGAAACAGCGTACCTCTCATTCACTTCTATGTGAGTTACTGAAACAATGCAGCTTAGCAAGCTCTGCTGTTTTTCTACTCCAAATCACCTCATCAGACACTGGCCGGAGAAACAGCGAGACAAGGTAGCATTGGAGTCAGATGGCCCTGTTCTAGAAATAGATTCGGGCCCCAGAGCTGGGACCCGCATCTACCGGACATTTATGGTATATCCTGTGGATATGCCATAAATGTCCAAGGTAGGAAAACACCTTAAACGTCCGACCTTTAACTCCTTACGGACGTGGCCTATTTTGGCCTTCAGGACATAGCAATTTTTTTTCTTCTTCTCATCGTCGTATTTCAAGAGCCATAATTTTTTTCTTTCGGGGGGGGGGGGGGGGGGGGAACAGCAATTCTGCCATTGTTTTTTTTTATTTTTTCATGCCGTTCATAGAACAGTGTAAATAACATTTGAACTTTTTCTATTGGTCATTACTTTTACACTGATACCAGATATGTAAAGTTTTTTTATATGTTACTATTTTTACACAATAAAATAATTTTTGATAGAGACCTTTTTTTCATCATCATATTCCGAAAGCCATAACTTTTTTGTTTCTTTCGACGTAGCTTTATGAGGGCTTGTTTGTCTGGGACAAGTTATATTTTTCTATGGTACTATTTTGGGGTACATGTAACTCATTGATTGACTTTTATTCATTCTTTAGGGGGATTTTTTTTCCGTTGTTTACCAGTAATATTTATGCAGTATTTATTATATGGGTAATGAAGCAAAACTAAAAATGAATATTTTTTCTTTCACTATTTTTGCACTATAAATAGATTTTTAATGAGAAAACTTTTTTTTATAAACATTACAGAATTTGACTCTGCGATTTCCTGATCAATCAATAATACTCTGCAATACATCTGTTTTGGAGTGTATTATTTCCGGTCAGTACTTTTATAGGCCTTTGTTAGGCCCACGGCTGCCATGACAACCCATCGGCACTTCACGATTGTATTGCAGGGAGCGTGGATGGGATGACAGAGGGAGTCCCACTACCTCTGTCTAACCACTTAGATGACAAAATCACTATTAATCACAGCATCTAAAGAGTTAAGAGGCTGAGATTGGAGGTATTAAAGATCTCAGCCGTTACAGTGGGATGATTGCTGTTAGTTACAGCCAGCATCCGCTTCTGATTGTGTGGGCATACCTCCTGTGCCCGCACCATTACCTTAATGTAATAGTATGGCAGTTCCCGGGAACTACCCACTCGCCATGACGTCTATTACATTATGGGCCGAGAAAAAGTTAAATGCTCATTAACGTAGCAGAGTTGTGTTCACAGAGCCTGTCCCACAGACCTCCTTGTGCTGTCTTATGGTTCCTCCATATGGCGCTATATTACCGTGACATTCTGCTCTACATGCTCTTATATGTATATATTCTTACTTGCTAGAGCGGAGCAGAATCTTGAGGCAGGCAGAGCCATACTGCATGTGCAAGAATTTGATTGTAATGGGATAGAGGGGGCAGGATAGCAGCATGTGCGTCAGAAAAACAGAAATGGAGAGGTACACGAAAAACAGTAGTAGGAAACAGTATAACACATAGAGCTGGCAACTGTATTATACATCTGCTAGTCGGCTCTACAGAAGACCTGGGCTGTGGATAGGTGGTGGTATCTGTCCTTACTGACAAAACAAGCATTGCACAGCAACGCTGAAGTTATCAACAGTGATATTATGGCTGGGCCCTCTGGTAAGCTAGATCGATGTCTGGAAGTGCAGAATAATATGTTGTGCGAATTTCACTACACTTAGAATAAAAGTATCAAATACAGTATTCCCATACATCTGTACTGTAAAGGGAAATATCCCCTTTCAATGGATATGGAGGGGGGGGTAGGTGTAGTGTGTATGTATGTGTATATTTATATATATATATATATATATATATATATATATATATATATATATATATCTTGATGTCCCAGGAGCCAGGTCTGTAGATTCAGACCTGGCCGTAGGAATCTACTCAAAAGAAGTCAATGACAATTAGTCATTGTCCTGATTTGATTAGCAGAGAATGAGACAGGAGATACTGCCTTTGATCTCCTGTCTCCTTACTCTGCAGGGGGCCAGAAAGGTAATTGGGGATGTATCTTGTCATACACTCGTGTACCACAGGACATCCCCACTGATTAACTTACCTCCCTTTCCCCTCGAGATTCTGGGGGGGGGCAAAAGATTCCCACTGCTTGCCCCCCCCCTCGCCAGGTAATGAGATTCCATGGGGGAGCCATAAACCCATGTCCCCCCACCTTGCACGTGCATGAGCATGTGATGTCACACAGATATGCACGGGAGGGTTTAAAAGGACAAACTGTCCCGCCCCGCACTCTGCCCTCTTTTTGCTGCATCTCTCAACAGAGACCAACTCACCAACTTTGGACCACATGAACCACTAAGTATCCACGTGTAGCAGCAGCTACACGTAACCCTCTCCACCCTACACACTTAGCCCTTCACTTCTCTCCCCCTATACACTTACCCCTTACTTCTCCCCCCTACACAACGAGCTAGTGACCCATCTGCCTACACAAAACTTCCCTGGTCAACCCTTTCTCACCTGCCTGCACATTACCTGAACCCTTTACACAGCAACCCATTCCCCTTGTTAACCCTTGCTGCCCCTGAGTTAACCCTTGCTTACCTGCATATCCCCTGGTACATGTTGTTAACCCTTTTACCTGATTAACCCTTAGTGTACAGGGACAGTTATATTAGGAGAGAGTCGAACAGAAAAAGTGTGCATGTATGGGTATTGTATTGTAAAGTAACTTCTATGTATTTTAGTTAGAGCCAGGTGGGGGAGGATCTCACAGAAGCAAGAATGAGTGAATGCACTGAATGCTTAGGTAAGTGGGTGTGTAATGGCAGGAAGGAGGTGAAAGGAACAATTGAGCCCTAATCTACCCACCGCCCTGTCCCTGCCTACTTGCAACGACCCGCCCTAGGCGACGGGGTACAACTTGGCGGCGGTCCCTACGCTGTCTAAGTGCAAGGGAGTACAAACAGGGAACACGCAAGGGAAGGGGCAGTAGCCCACGGAACGCCGCGAGGAAACGGAGCGGTGAATGAGTCAGTCAGGATCAGGATGTAGTGGAGTATACCAACGAGAGCACGGAGCAGGAAGCAAGCCAGGGGCAAAGCGAAGCAGGATAAGCGGAACTGAAGCAAGGCAGAAGCACGGCAGAAGCAGGCTGGAGCAAGGCAGCAGTGGGGCCAGGAATCCAAGAAGAATAACAAGCACTGAGGAAGAGAACACGGCAGGTATAAATGGACAGGGGGCGGAGCTAACTCCGACTGACCAGGCCGCGATAGGCTCTCCCACTCCTGAGCCTGCCACCCTGGTTGGTGGGAGCCGGTGTCAGTCTAAGAGGTCTGGCCTCAGGTGTCGACTGATTAATCCCGGGAGTATAGACAGACGTAGTACCTGGCAGATCCTTTACAGTACTCCCGGACCCTTACTAAGAAGACCCGGTTTAGTGGGGAAGAGAAGGTGGAACCTCCTGATCAATACCCCAGCGTGAACATCTCGAGCAGGTACCCAAGTCCTCTCCTCCGGCCCGTATCCTCTCCAATAGACCAGGTACTGGAGGGAGCCCTGGATCATCCTACTGTCCATAATCTTGGCCACCTCGAATTCCACCCCCTCAGGGGTGAGAACGGGAACAGGAGGTTTCCTCGAGGGGGACCAGGACGGGGAGCAGCGTTTAAGGAGGGAGGCATGGAAGACGTCATGTATGCGAAAGGATGGGGGCAGCTCCAGACGGAAGGATACAGGGTTGAGGACTTCAATGATCTTATAAGGTCCAATAAATCGGGGAGCAAACTTCCTGGACGGGACCTTAAGGCGCAAGTTCCTGGACGACAACCAGACCAGATCCCCGACGACAAACCGGGGGTTAGCAGAACGTCTACTATCAGCCTGAATCTTTTGTACGCTCTGGGACGCCTCTAGGTTCTTCTGAACCTGGGCCCAGACTGTGCACAGTTCCCGATGAACGTCCTCTACCTCGGGATTATTGGAACTACAAGGAGAAACGGAGGAGAACCTTGGGTTAATCCCGAAATTACAGAAAAACGGGGAGACCCCTGACGAGTTACTGACCCGGTTATTCAGGGAAAATTCGGCGAGGGGAAGGAATGAGACCCAATCAAATTGACAGTCAGAGATGAAACACCTTAAATATTGTTCCAGGGATTGGTTAGTCCTTTCCGTTTGGCCATTAGTTTCGGGATGGAAGGCAGAGGAGAAGGACAGATCAATCTCCAACTTTTTACAAAAAGCTCTCCAAAATAAGGAAACAAATTGTACCCCTCTGTCAGAAACTATATTGACTGGGGCCCCATGGAGATGCAGAATGTGTTTAACAAACAAAGAAGCTAACGTCTTGGCGTTAGGTAGTTTCTTAAGGGGCACAAAGTGGCACATCTTGCTGAAGCGGTCTACTACCACCCACACCACCGACTTGCCCTGAGATGGAGGCAAATCGGTGATAAAATCCATGGAGATATGGGTCCAAGGTCTCTGGGGAATGGGCAAGGAATGTAGTAAGCCCGCAGGTCGGGACCTAGGGGTCTTGGACCTAGCACAAACCTCACAAGCGACGACGTAAGCCCTAACGTCTTTAGGCAACCCAGGCCACCAATAGTTTCTGGTAATGAGGTGTTTGGTACCCAAGATGCCAGGATGACCAGATAGTGTGGAGTCATGGTTTTTCCTGAGTACCCTTAGCCGGTATTGCAGGGGGACAAACAGTTTGTCCCCAGGGAGGTTCCCGGGAGCTGAACCTTGATCAGCCGCGATGTCAGAAGCTAAATCAGAATCAGTGGCAGAAACGATTATACCAGGGGGTAAAATACAAGCAGGATCCTTCTCGGAAGGAGGATTGGCCATGAAACTACGTGACAGTGCATCAGCCTTAATATTTTTGGACCCAGCCCTATAGGTAACCAAGAAATGAAATCTGGTAAAGAATAGGGCCCAACGAGCTTCTCTAGGATTAAGCCTCCGGGCAGATTCTAGGAAAACCAGATTCTTGTGGTCAGTAAGGACCGTTACCTGGTGTCTGGCCCCCTCCAGGAAGTGACGCCACTCTTCAAAAGCCCATTTAATGGCTAAAAGTTTGCGGTTGCCAATATCATAGTTACTCTCCGTGGGCGAAAACTTCCTAGAGAAGTAAGCACAGGGGCGGAGATGGGTGAGGGAGCTGGTACCCTGGGACAAGACGGCCCCCACTCCCACCTCGGATGCGTCAACCTCCACAATAAATGGCTCCCTTCGGTTGGGCTGAACCAGAACGGGGGCCGAGATAAAGCACTTCTTGAGGGTCTCAAAAGCCTGGACGGCCTCAGGGGGCCAATGGAGGACATCAGCACCCTTGCGAGTAAGGTCCGTAAGAGGCTTAGCGACGACCGAGAAGTTGGCAATAAATCTCCTGTAATAGTTAGCGAACCCCAAAAAACACTGTAGAGCCTTCAGGGAGGCAGGTTGGACCCATTCCGCCACAGCCTGAACCTTGGCAGGGTCCATGCGGAATTCATGAGGAGTGAGGATTTGACCTAAAAATTGTATCTCCTGTACCCCAAACACACATTTTTCGGTCTTCGCAAACAGATTATTTTCCCGGAGGACCTGGAGGACCTTCCTGACATGCTCCACGTGGGAGGACCAGTCCTTGGAAAACACCAGTATGTCATCAAGGTACACTACAAGAAAATTACCCAGGTAATCTCTCAGAATTTCATTAATAAAATTCTGGAAGATGGCAGCGGCATTACACAACCCAAAGGGCATGACCAGGTATTCGAAATGACCTTCGGGTGTGTTGAACGCAGTTTTCCACTCATCCCCCTCTTTGATGCGGATAAGGTTATATGCCCCCCGTAGATCGAACTTAGAAAACCATTGGGCCCCCTGAACCTGATTAAAAAGATCCGGAATCAAAGGAAGGGGATACTGGTTCCTTACGGTGACCTTATTCAGGTTCCGATAATCAATGCACGGCCTAAGACCACCATCCTTCTTCCCCACGAAGAAGAAGCCAGCACCTACAGGAGAAGTCGAGGGGCGAATGAAACCCTTGGCCAGGCATTCTTGGATATACACCCTCATAGCTTCACGTTCAGGACATGAAAGATTAAATATCCTACCCTTAGGAAGCTTGGCACCAGGCACCAAATCGATGGCGCAATCGTAATCTCTATGAGGGGGCAACACCTCGGAGGCCTCCTTAGAAAACACATCAGCGAAGTCCTGAACAAACTCAGGAAGCGTGTTTACCTACTCCCGGGGAGAAATAGAGTTAACCGAAAGACATGACATCAGGCATTCACTACCCCATTTGGTGAGATCCCCAGTATTCCAATCAAACGTGGGATTATGCAGCTGCAACCAGGGAAGACCTAATACCAGATCGGACGATAATCCCTGCATCACCAGTACAGAGCACTGCTCCAAATGCATGGAGCCAACAAGGAGTTCAAAAACAGGAGTATGCTGAGTAAAATAACCATTAGCAAGAGGAGTGGAGTCGATACCCACTACCGGGATAGGATAAGGCAAATCAATAAAAGGCATTTTTAGAGACATAGCAAATTCCACAGACATGATATTAGCAGATGAGCCAGAATCCACGAAGGCACTGCCAGTGGCAGACCGGCCAGCAAACGAGACCTGAAAGGGAAGCAAAATTTAATTGCGTTTCATATTAACGGGAAATACCTGTGCGCCCAAGTGACCTCCCCGATGATCACTTAGGCGCGGAAGTTTTCCGGCTGTTTATTCTTGCGCCTGGGACAGGTGTTCAGTAGATGCTTGTCGTCCCCACAATAGAAGCAGAGACCATTCTTCCTGCGAAACTCTCTACGTTGTCGAGGGGACATGGAGGCCCCGAGTTGCATAGGTACCTCCGAGTCCTCCGTGGAAGAGCGAGGAGACGGGACCTCGGGGGGAATCGCAGGGAAGTCAGAGGGGAAAACATTGAAACGTTCAAGCTGACGTTCCCTGAGACGTCGGTCAAGTCGTACTGCTAGGGCCATAACCTGGTCTAGGGAGTCAGAAGAGGGGTAGCTAACCAGCAGATCCTTCAGGGCGTCAGATAATCCTAACCTAAACTGGCACCTTAGGGCCGGGTCGTTCCACCGAGAAGCTACGCACCACTTTCTAAAATCAGAACAGTATTCCTCAACAGGTCTCCTACCCTGACGTAAGGTCACCAGCTGACTCTCGGCTAAGGCAGTCCTGTCAGTCTCGTCGTAAATGAGTCCGAGGGCAGAGAAAAAACGATCAACGGAGGAAAGTTCAGGGGCGTCAGGAGCCAAGGAGAAGGCCCACTCTTGGGGCCCTTCCTGGAGTCGGGATATAATGATACTCACCCGCTGGTTCTCGGAACCTGAGGAGTGAGGTTTTAGGCGGAAATAAAGTCTGCAACTCTCCCGGAAGGAGAGAAAAGTCTTACGGTCCCCTGAGAACCGGTCAGGTAACTTGAGGTCGGGTTCTAGAGGTGAGGTGAGGGGTACTACTAAGGCAGCGTCACCCTGGTTGACCCTCTGAGCCAGGGCCTGGACCTGTAGAGAGAGGCCCTGCATCTGCTGGGTCAGGGTCTCAAGGGGGTCCATGATAGCGTCAGCGTAGGAGAAATGGTAGACTAGGTATGGGCTTATTATTATGTAATGGCAGGAAGGAGGTGAAGGGAACAAGTGAGCCCTAATCTACCCACCGCCCTGTCCATGCCTACTTGCAACGACCCGCCCTAGGCGACGGGGTACAACTTGGCGGCGGTCCCTACGCTGTCTAAGTGCAAGGGAGTACAAACAGGGAACACGCAAGGGAAGGGGCAGTAGCCCACGGAACGCCGCGAGGAAACGGAGCGGTGAATGAGTCAGTCAGGATCAGGATGTAGTGGAGTATACCAACGAGAGCTCGGAGCAGGAAGCAAGCCAGGGGCAAAGCGAAGCAGGATAAGCGGAACTGAAGCAAGGCAGAAGCACGGCATAAGCAGGCTGGAGCAAGGCAGCAGTGGGGCCAGGAATCCAAGAAGAATAACAAGCACTGAGGAAGAGAACACGGCAGGTATAAATGGACAGGGGGCGGAGCTAACTCCGACTGACCAGGCCGCGATAGGCTCTCCCACTCCTGAGCCTGCCACCCTGGTTGGTGGGAGCCGGTGTCAGTCTAAGAGGTCTGGCCTCAGGTGTCGACTGATTAATCCCGGGAGTATACACAGACGTAGTACCTGGCAGATCCTTTACAGGGTGGTGGTATAAAGAAGGATTGTGATACCGTGTTTATACTGTACTACGTATAGTGTGAGTATACTCAATATATATTAACGTGTTATATGTATTGGTGTATACTGATATTATACTGTGATCAGTTACTGTGTTCAGTGTATTTTACTGTATATGTAAGTGTGATTATTGTTAGTAATAAATATTACCCTTTATTTACTATGCAGTCGTATACGCTTACCTAGTAGCAAAGCAGGTAGACTATGTTAATACAAGAAAAAGGTAGGGGAACTAGGCATAACCCTAGTGACCCTGATTATAATGGAGGTAGTAATAGTGGTTGACACGAGTAGGTGAATTGCTCTATTATACCAGCCCTTTAACATATGGCGAGCCAAGGCCCAAACCGTTTTGAATTTATTTCTGTGTTTTTGTACAATAAAATTGTGTTAAAACGTGAACTAAGATAGGTGGAGAGGCGTGGACCGATAACATACGTACACGGTGAAGTGTTGTGTTATACTGTGCGCCTAGACCTTCAAGTTTGGATGAGTAACACAGTTTTATTTAAGGCTTAAATTTTTATTTTTTAAGGTATTAACGTTTTTATTTTGCTTTGCGGCATGCTGCTCTACGGCGACAAATCGTCGGGCGATCGAGCAACACATTAGAGTCTTCAGCAGTATCGACGTTGGTGTGCTTCATGTGAAATCCAGCTGGTCGGGAAAAAACTTTCCTGCGTAAAAGACCTATTTCATGCAGCAAGGAACACGGAGGACAACACTGACCAAGATAACTTCTGATAAAGTGAGTATGGACTTCTCCACACTCAAACACCTTGCTAAACATAGTTCATTCAATCCAGTAACACCCATTACATATAAGTCAGCAGGAATGCTGTGGTCCACTCTGCTGGACGAGGCTTATGCACATGATAAGATGTGCATCAGCAAGAGGAGTGTTTTTATCAAAACCTCCAAAAGGCTCCACATGCTCGCTAAACTTATCTGTGTTTATGAGGAGATGTGGAAGCATGATCACTCAGAAATGAAGAGTGATTCCCCAAATTTTCACTGCCAGTGTTGTGCCAACAATGTGAAGCAGGTTTGTGCTTTGCAGACACAACTGGCAGAGAATGCCCAATGTAAAATTAATAGAGATAAGCAAATTTGCATGCTGGAATCGCAGGTGACAGTTTTGAAAAATTATGGTGATGATATTGACGCACAGCTGACTAGGTCTTATGCTGTGATCAATGCATTTAAGGATTAGTTTATTAGACCGAAAAAAATGGATGCTGAGAAACAGATGAATAATGCAAAATACAAAAATACTTTATTGACATGAAAGAAATCCATAGACCAGCAGTTAAAAAACGGAAATTCAGCTGGGTATTTCCCAAGTATGCACAGATAACTAATTGAATATATGTTAGCCCTATAATGAAGATGGTATATTTTAGCTAGTAAAGTAACCATCAATGACTATGACATAAATTTGTAAATAGTGATATAGAGTGTATACAAATAGTCAACAAGGATGAACAGTTTAACCAGATAAAGGTATAACCCAATCAGCATAGTATAATCATGGGGTAAATACCACATGTGGACATATTGCCTTCAGGTAATGTGGACACAGTAGATGCATACACAAAACACTAAAGAGGCATATATGCACTTTGGTAAAAAAATAAAGACTGGTAAATCATAACAATAAGCAGTATTTAATGAATGTGCAAACAAAATGCTGAGTACCATGCATATGGTGTGCATGCAAATGCTGGAACATGCATTGAAGGGATAAAGGAGATGTATTAGAAGAGTTGAAAGAGCATATCGTGGGGATTAAACATACCCATGGTAAAATGCCGGAAGAGCCACAGCTGAGATCCACCCCAACGTGCATTTCGGCGCAAATGCCCCAGCTACATGTAACCCTCTCCACCCTACACACTTAACCCTTCACCTCTCTCCCCCTATACACTTACCCATTACTTCTCCCCCTATTCAAAGAGCTGGTGACCCATCTGCCTACACAACACTTCCCTGGTTAACCCTTTCTCACCTGCCTGCACATTGCCTGAACCCTTTACGCAGAAACTCATTCCCCTTGTTAACCCTTGCTGGCCCTGAGTTAACCCTTCTTACCTGCATATCCCCTGGTAGACGTTGTTAACCCTTTTACCTGATTAACCCTTAGTGTACAGGAACAGTTATATTAGGAGGGAGTGGCAAAGAAACAGTGAGCATGTGTTTTGTATTGTAATGTAACTTCTATGTATTTTAGTTAGAGCCAGGTGAGGGAGGGTCTCACAGAAGCAAGCATGAGTGAATGCACTGTATGTTTAGGTAAGTGGGTGGTGGTATAGAGTAGGATTGTGATACCGTGTTTATACTGTACTACGCATAGTATGAGTATACTCAATATATATTAACGTGTTATATGTATTGGTGTATACTGATATTATACTGTCATCAGTTACTGTGTTCTGTGTATTTTATATGTAAGTGTGATTATTGTTAGTAATAAATATTACCCTTTATTTTCAATTCAACTCGGGCACAGTGCCACAGGAGATATTATGGGACGCAATGAAGGCATGGTTGCGAGGGGTGTTCATTCAGCACATTGCGGCAGGCAGTAAAAACCAGGTCTAGACAGTTGGGAGACACATTATTGGAAAGGGGGGCGGAGACAAAGCGGCTACATTTTGCGGATAATACACCGCATACTTTGAGGCATTGGGTAGAGGCGCAGAGGCTATTAAAGCAACACCAGTTGGAAAGGGCAGACAACAAAAGGATGTTTCTGAGTCGCCAATATTATGAGGAGGGGGAAACTACGGGACGGTTGCTAGCCAGCATGGAACAGGCCCAGAGGGAGAACAATTATATCCATACCAATAGGGGAGGGAGGGGGCAGATTGGAAACAGACACGGGACGGATATTGGCAGTCTTCAAGCGATTTTACTCAGATTTGTATGCCTCAAGAGCAGAGTACACGACTCAACAGTTGGAGGGGTATCTAGGGGAGATTGGTCTTCCCCAGTTGGGAGGGGAGGAGAGAACGACTCTGGAGGAACCGGTGTCTTTGGAGGCGATACAGGCGGCCATAGGAGCACAGGCTAACGAAAAGGCTCCGGGGCCGGACGGCATCCCGGTGGAGGTCTTTAAGGAATATGGGGAGGAGCTAGCGCCTCAATTACTAAGTACGTTGCTGGATAGTTTTGAGAGGGGGCGACTCCCGGATTCAATGTACGAAGCTACTATTGTGGTTCTGCCTAAGGAGGGGAAGGATATTCAGCTGCCAGAATCCTATAGACCAGTGTCCCTGCTAACCGCGGATATTAAAATCATAGCGAAGGTATTGGCGCTTAGACTTTCTAGAGTAGTGGCCGGGGTGGTACATGGAGACCAGGCCGGCTTTATGCCATCTAAATCGATAGCAGTGAATCTGAGATGGCTGTTCTTGAATTTGCAGGTACTTCCGGATAATCCTAGGGGGAGAGCCATTCTTTCATTAGATGCGGCCAAAGCCTTCGATTGCGTGGAGTGGGATTACTTATGGTCAGTATTAGATAAAATGGGATTTGGTCCTAACTTTATCAAATGGGTAAGGCTATTATACGTAGCCCCAATGGCGAAAATACGGGTGAATGGGGCCTTCTCTGATCGGTTTGCACTGGCCCGGGGAACTCGCCAGGGGTGTCCCTTGTCCCCACTGTTATTTGCGCTGGCGGTGGAACCATTGGCATGTGCGGTCCGACAACATGCGGACATACGGGGGTTAAAATATGGGGGAGTAGAGGAGCGAATCGCGCTGTACGTGGACGATATGCTGTTGTTCTTGGCAGATACCAAGCACACCCTACCGATAGTTATGGCCCTGATCAAACGCTTTGGGAAATACTCTGGATTACTTATTAACTGGTCGAAATCGGCTCTTATGTTCTTGGATCCGGGAGCTGTCCAGCCTGGGGAGGGAGAAGTGGTAGTACCGGTGGTCGCGCAGTTTAAGTATCTCGGGGTTCAGGTGACGGCACAAGTGCAGGACTATATGTCTCTAAATGTGGTCCCAATACTGGCAAAGCTAAAGGCCAAAGTGGAGGCTTGGAATAAGCTCCCGCTATCTGCTCTGGGTAGGACAAATCTGATTAAAATGATCCTAATGCCTCAGGTGCTGTACGTCCTACATAACTCCCCTGTGTGGATCCCCAAATATTGGTTCAGAAGGCTACATAACCTTTTTAGAAACCTAGTGTGGAAAAGGGGGGTGCCCAGGATTAAACTAGAGAAGCTGCAATTGCCTAAGGAGGAGGGGGTCTGGCCCTACCCAATGCATGGGTGTATTACTTGGTTGCTCAGTGTCAGCACATTTGGGGGTGGGAGCGGGAGGAAACCTGGGGGTCAAGTGCACGTATTTTAGCATATCTGGGGGGGTGGGGAAAATCCGCTGGCAGGACTGGAATCACACAGTTATAAGAGGCTGGCGAGTAATCGACCAACCCTGCTTCTAATACATAAGATATGGTGGCAATGTAATCAATTGTTGGAGATAGGGGAATGCAATAAATATACCCCACTTTGGCGGAACCCCTATCTGTGGGAATTGTACTCATTGGAAGGGATGCAGGGATGGGAACAGCGAGGCATTATTAGATTGAGCCAGTTGTACGAGGGGGACACATTCAAATCCTTTCAACAACTAAGGGAGGGGTTTCAGCTGGACTCCCACATGTTTTATCAGTATCTGCAGATTCGGCATGCGGTACAGATGCAAGCTGCAAGGGTAGACTTGACGATTCATGCAACGGGAGTGTTGGAACATGTCGCAAAAGCAGTTACATCACGAGGGTTCATTTTGTTGGTCTATCGCAGGCTACTGCCAGAACATCTGGGGGATCTTATGGCACCAGTCAAGGCTAAGTGGGAAAGAGATGTGGGCCCTATTCCCGAGGAACGCTGGGAGGCTGTCTTGGCATCATCATGTACTCTGTCTCTTAAAGTAGCGCACAGGAGGTCACAATTATTTTTGATACAAAGGGTATATAGGACCCCCTGGGTTCTGAAAAGCATGGGATTAAGGGCAGATGCCAGATGCCCTCGGTGCCCAGAGGAAAAAGCGGACATCTTTCACATGTTCTGGTCATGTGGGATCTTGGGGACTCTATGGGCAGAAATGTCGGAGTTACTGGGGCGAGTGTTTCAGGTACAGACTCCATTGGATCCCATGATAATGTTGCTAGGGTATGTTGGATTTGGAAGGGGATAGGCTACATTGCTTGGCAATTGCGAAAATATTATATCAGGTTAGGAAGGGTATTGCCAAACACTGGTTGAATGCGAAACCACCCTCCAAACAGGAAATTATAAGTGCAATTAACCATCAGGTCCTGATGGAGTACAGGATATACTCCAAAAGGGGGTCCAAGAAAAAATTTGAAAAGCAATGGGCTAGGTGGATAGATCACTCTGGGTGTGCTTCCTCGGAACTCCTGACAATCCGCGCGACTGTTCTATGCTAAGCTGGCAAGAGGGTCAAGGGGACTACACTGACACATGGGGCACTGTAGAAGTCTAATGGGGGAGGAGGGGCTCCACACTAGGGTCTTGAAGTACCGAGGGAGGGGAGTTCATAAGGAGTGGGAGAGAGGAGGGGATTGAAAATTTGGAAGAGTGGGGGATAGGGCATGGAAACCTGTAGCGAAAAGCACGGCTGTGGTTTGGGGGGGGGGGAGTTGGGGGTAGGGAGCACTGTTATGAGGGTAATACATTCTTGGGTCTGTAAAGTACTGATGTATTAATTTGGTTGATTGCATAATGACCTGTAATGATGTGGTTATTTGTTTAATAAACTTGAACTGATTAAAAAAAAAAAACACAAAAAATGGCCATACTCACAAATTGGGCAGGTATAATCCCAACAGGACGCAACCAGGTCAAAAGTGCTGCTGAAGGAAAGTGCTCAGGTGTGTTAAATAATAATAGCCACTCCCACTAGCCTTGAGGGGAGTGGTGTGTGATGCATGGGAGCAGCCTATTTGTAATGCCATAATACATAGAGTGGGCTGCCCTGCTTGTTATGCCAGACAGCAACACACCATGCTCTCCCAGCATTGAAGAACTGGATGCGTCCAAAAAGTAGTAAATATAATACAAGTAAACATGGAAAATACATGGGGTATTGGTTGTAATTGTGGCCAAAAGAACGCAAGCTCACAATCCTCATCACGGATCCCCACACTTGCGAGTCCCTAACTGGAACTTTTTGTTCCAAACTTGAAGCTACCTACAGAAAAAAGTGGGACATATAATAAGATTAAAAACAAAAAAAATGGCCATACTCACAAATTGGGCAGGTATAATCCCAACAGGACGCAGCCAGGTCAAAAATGCTGCTGAAGGAAAGTGCTCCGGTGTGTTTAATAATAATAGCCACTCCCACTAGCCTTGAGGGGAGTGGTGTGTGGTGCATGGGATATGTAGTAAAAAATAAATGAATTGTGTATAATGTGCAAGTAGTGATAATATGTGTTAAATATAGGGGGCAGTACTGAGTATAGTGAGTGGTGAATAACATGTGTAAAATATAGGGGGCAGTACTGAAAGGGTCAGGAATGTGAGTGATGCATGAAGTGTGGGTGCAATGTGTAAAACATGGAGGGATAATGCGTAAATCATGAGGCACATCCTATATAGCCTGGTAGCAGCCTATTTGTAACGCCATGATAATACATGGAGCGGGCTGCCCTGCTTGCTATGCCAGACAGAAACACACCATGCTCTCCCGGCATTGAAGACCTGGCTGCGTCCAAAAAGTTGTAAATATAATACAAGTAAACATGGAAAATTCATGGGGTATTGGTTGTAATTTTGGCCAAAAGAACGCAAGCTCGCAATCCTCGTCATGGATCCCCACACTTGCGAGTCCCTAACTGGAACTTTTTGTTCCAAACTTGGAGCTAACCACAGAAAAAAAGTGGGACATATAATAAGATTAAAAACACAAAAAATGGCCAAAATTGCAACCAACACCCCATGTATGAGTATGAATGGAGAGAAGTGTATGACGCTGATTGGTCAGCGTCATACACTCCTCTTTGCAACGCCCACTTGGTCAAAAGTTAAAAAACGCCCAGTTGGGCATTAAGAAAGTAATTAGCTTAAATCTAAAATTGCTCATAACTTCCTCAAAAATGATTGTTTTTCTAAATAAAAAAACACTGTTGTTATCTACCTTACAGTGCCGATCACATTATGTAGGAGATAGGGCACTAATAATGTGGTGACAGAGCCTTTTTAATTGGACATGATTTGGAAAGACACAACCCGGTCTATATAAGGTCTCACGGCTGACAATGCATATCAGAGCAAAAAACAAGCCATGAGGAGGAAAGAACTGCCTGTAGAGCTTAGCGACAGGGTTGTGTGGAGGCATATATCTGGAGAAAGGTACAAAAACATTTCTGCTGCACTGAAAGTTCCAAGAGCACAGTGACCTCTATGATTCTTAAATGGAAGAAGTATGGAACAACCAGGAAGCTTCCTAGAGCTGGCCGCCCCACAGAACTAAGTAATCATGGGAGAAGGGCCTTGGTAAGAGAGGTGACCAAGAACCCTATGGTCACTCTGGCTGAGCTCCAAAAATCCTGTGTGCAGATGGGAGAAACTTCCAACCATCACTGCAGCACTCCACCAATCTGAGATTTATGGAAGAGTGGCCAGAAAGAAGTCTCTTCTCAGTAAAATACACATAAAAGCCCATCTGGAGTTTGCAAAAAAAGCACCTAAAGGACTCTCAGACCGTGAGAAACAAGATTCTGTGGTCTGTGAAACAAATATTGAACGTTTTGGCCTCATTTCTAAGCATCATGTCTGGAGGAAACAAGGCACTGTTGATCACCTGCCCAATATCGCCCCTCCAGTGAATGATGGTGGTGGCAGTATCAGGGCCGGGTGGCAGTATCAGGGCCGGCTCCAGGTTTTTGTGGGCCCTTGGGCGACACAGACTTAGAGAGCCCCTTTGCGGGGAACTCACGGCGGCAGTAAAATGGCAGAAAATGTCACTTTTGGCCCATTTAGAAATTGGGTCCTGTTTATGCTCCCATATAGAAGTTAGACCCCCAGTTTGTACCCCCATAAATTTTGTGCCCTCTGTAGATATTGCCAAACAGCCTTCCTGTAGATAGTGCCATACAGCCCCCTTGTAGATAGCACCATACAGCCCCCTCTGTAGATAGCACCATGCAGCCCCCCTGTAGATAGCGCCATACAGCGCCCTGTATATATCGTCATACAGCCCCCTGTAGATAGCGCCATACAGCCATCTGTAGATAGCTCTAAACAGACCCCTGTTGATAGCGCCATACAGCCCGCCTGTAGATAGCGCCATAGAGCTCCCACTGTAGATAGCGCCATACAGCCCCCTGTCCTATAGATAGCAGCATATAGCAACCCCCCCATCCTGTAGATAGCGACATATAGTGATCCCCTCTCCTGTACGTAGTGTCATCTAGCGACCCCCCTCCTGTAGATAGCACCATATAATGACCCCCTTTCTGTAGATAGCGGTATATAGCGACCCACAAACAAAGAAAACAAAAAAAGTCATACTCACCTAGGCCCCCGTTTCCGTGATGAACAGAGCGAATCAACACCGACGGGATCCTTGCGTGGGCTGGTGTAACTCAGTGACGCCATCACGCTCGCCTGCACAGGGATCCCGTCTATACGTGGCCTGTAGGCTAGTAAATGGCAGAGTAGGGAGCTACCTCCCTGCCCTGTCATAGTGTTCAACAGTATCTGCTTCCTAAGAACGTAGATACTATTAACTGTGGCATCACTACCGCTGTAGCAGCCATAGCGGTAGTGCTAGTAGCACCACCGGCCATGGGGGGGCCATGGCGGTGTGTGTCACTGGCCCCCTCATGCCACGGACCCCGTGGCAGCCGCTATGGCTGCTACAGTGGTAGTTACGCCCCTGGCTCCTTTAAAAGCAGAATCCCCAGCAAGAGTTTCAGCAACGCTCTATCTGGGAATTCCACTCCTGGAGGAGCCATGACAGCAGCGTCAGCACCCGGCGGCCGAGTGGGCCCCCCCAAGGAGAGTGGGTCCGAGCACTTGCCCTGGTTCCCCGGGTGCTGACGCCAGCCCTGGGCAGCATAATACTGTGGGGGTGTTTTTCAGCCGCTGGGACAGGGAGACTCGTCAGGGTTGAGGAAAAGATGAATGGAGCAAAGTACAGAAATATTCTTAATGAAAACCGGTTCCAGAGTGCTCTGGACCTCAGACCGGGCTGAAGATTCACCTTCCTACAAGACAATGACCCTAAGCACACAGCCAAGACAATACAGGAGTGGCTTAGGGACAACCCTGTGAATGTCCTTGAGTGGACTAGCCAGAGCGCTGACTTGAAACAAATCAAACGTCTCTGCAGAGATCTGACAATGGCTGTCCACCGACGGTCCCCATCCAACCTGACAGAGCTTGAGTGGATCTGCAGAGAAGAATGGCAGAAAATCCCAGAATCCAGATGGACTCAGATTGACAGAATCCTTGAACTGAGAGACCTTGTTAATCACTCCAGCAAATCGCTATGCACCTAGGTATCAGCACTGTTCAATGTTGCAAGTCCCAGAGTTTTGGAGAATAACAACAAATGGGAATGACAGCAAGAGGTGCGTGGAGGTGAACCTCTACACGGATGGATCCTCTTGATTGGAAGTATGGCGCGTAGTGATCCTTTCTGTACTGCAAGTGAAAATGGACGTCACATCCCAAGCCTAGGGCGGCAACCAGTGTCAACACAAACCATCAGAAGGCGTTTGCATGACATTGGGCTATGAGCCAGACGTCAGCTACAGGTGTTCCATTGACCACACACCAGTTCTCTCAAAGACTATCATGCTGCACAGCAGGGCTGGAATGGAGGTCTATCCTCTTCAGAGATGAGTCCCGATTTTGTCTTGGACAAAATGCTAGCCGCAGATTGGCTTTGTCCAAATGAACAAAGCCATGAAGAGGCCTTCAAAGGAACGTCACATCGGTCCTACACCTGGGATTATGGTCTGGGGTGGCATAATGTAAGGTAGCTGGACCCCTTTAGTATTAATTTCAGGTACACCAACAGCTCGGCGTTACATTGATTTGGTCGTGGAACCAGTGGCACGGCCATTTCTCCAAAGTGTCCCAAAAGCCGTTTTTCAACAGGACAACGCCAGACCACATGTTGCTCATGCAGCCTGCCTGGCCTAAACGTGCTATCATGGCCTGCAGCGTCTCCAGACTTGTCTCTCATCGAGGACATCTGGGACATCATTGGTCGGCAATTGCAAACAGAGCTGCCAGCAGCCAATCTTGGGGATTTGCGTGCCCAAGTGCGTTTAGCGTGGCATAACATTCCTTAATAACCTCATTGATAGCATGCCAAGGTGTGTAAGTGCGTTTATTTCTGTGTGTAGGTCTCATACTCGGAATATTTTGTTTCCATTTTTTTATCATTTGCATGTCATTAACATGTCTATCAATCCTGTGATTTCCAGAATTCTAAAACTTTTCATTCTTGGTATTGCAATTTCAATGTTGAGGAGTGTATATATACATTTTAGAACAAAGCAGCAAGTAACCAGCATTTTCAAAATATACAAGTTGTAAAATTCAGCTAAATTCAGCTAAACTGTGTCCACCCAGCAGCTTTAGGCCTTTTTCACACAGTGCAGATATACTGCAGATTTGGATCCAGCAGAGCAGACCAATACGTATTTTCCTGCATAAGTTTCTTCTGTTAAGGCCTCATGCACACGACCGTAGTCATGTGCACGGCCGTAATTTTCGGGTCGACCGGCCACGGAGTGTCACCCGCGAGCCGCCAGCAAAGCGCGGGCGGTGCACATGGCCCCGTCCATTATTTTCTATGAGCCTGGACCGCAGAACACGGTCGTAATAAGACATGTCTGTTCTTTCTGCGGTCCAGGCTCCTGAAACCACGGTCATGTGCATGGGCCCATAGAAATGAATAGGGCCGCAATTCTCCCGTGGATTTTCAGGGGAATTGCGGCCGCAAAAGCATGTTCGTGTGCATGGGCCTTAGGTTATGCTCCTTAGGCTTTCAGATTTTAAATAGTATTGCTGCAGTTTTGGCACTTATTTATACTGGTTTAAAAAATAGGCTAATGTAGGCCATATGTTTGGATGAGGTTGCAACGTATCCATTTCTTAGACACTTTTCTGGCATACTTTTGGCAGCCTATTTTTCTTTTCAACACAAAAAACATATACTTTGTCATACTTTGGTTTGAAAGTGTACTAAGAATGAAGGACTCTGGACTATGTTGCTAAACTGTTTAATTTAAATTAACTTTAGGATTCTAAAACTAAACAAAGCTATTAAAATGTATCTAGTCCATATTTTTTTTCATAAATTAGTAGTACATCTGAATTTATAAAACTGTGTAATACTGTATATCTAATTAGGGGAAAAAGCAGCACCGTTCCTTCAGTGTAGGGTGCAAAAGTTCCTGTTCAGACACAGGACCAGTGTCCCAAATAGACAACAAGATACAAGACAGCACTCCAAATGTAGTGAAAAATAGGATCACTTTAATCACCCCTTGTGAGGTTTCATTCCTACTCCATGGGGCCTTTCTCAAGCAATACATCTCAGTGAGCAGTGCACATATAAATACATGATTTGCCAAAATACATAATCAAGCAATAGAAAATGCAATATGGCATGGTTCTCTGATTCAAATACATAGTGTGCAATAAAAAGTCTCCAGTGCGTTTCAATATGATCTAATAATCACTGTATACAAAAGCTATTACGAGGACAAGTCACCCATACTGTATAAAAAGACCTAAATATAATCTAATTGGATAAGTGACAATAAATAAAGTGCAGGTGTATAACATACAAAATATGAAAAACTCTTAATCATTGATATTGGGCTCACCATCCGGCGGATCCCCTCACTTCCTCCATGCTGTTTCGATTTCTCTGCGACTTCCGAGAATGAGTGCACATGCGCTAAGCCTAATGTCTCGCGCAGGACTGTTCCTACCCTTCAATTCCATCATGAGTCATGACACGCACTGGTAAGTGGAACGCATCTCACGCATGCTCTAATGGACTAATCTCATTAATAATGATTTCACTGGAGATTTAACCCTATAGGTCCCACTTGGGAACACCACAGTTTGAGTAAATTATTTTAAAAAACAAAGATATAGAGCCTCTACACTCTGGGTTAATTTAAGGCACAGCAAGAGGTAACGGTCCCCTTAGAACGGGGACATTTCACCCTTGGTAGGGCATGACACAATGACTGATCCGTTTGACACAGACCGTGCATATGTCATCCCAAGAGGGTCATTATAACCACTAATGAGGGAAAATAGAAGCAGGACCATGTCCTAAAGTAAACTCAACTTTTGTGTTTATTTAAGGTTTTCAATCACATAAAAATTTTCTTAGAGATAAACATTGAGGTATTAGAATAAGTATGGAATCAGTCGATATTCGTAATTCTTTAAGACATATGCATGATATTTGGATGAGGGGATCCGTACTGGGTGAGTCTTCACAATTAATCTGTAATAGACAGAGAACAAGAAATCTCATTAATCGAATGGTATATACATTCTGTCTAATCAATTTCAACCTATTATGCAGAGTAGACTGTAGGGCAATGGGCAAACCACCTCCTATCCTATACCACTCAATTTAAAGTCAGCATTTAATCCATATGGGCGTAGTGCATTTAATCTATAGATCCAGTCTAACTTAAGTTTTTTCAGGAAAGATACTCTATCACCGCCTCGTCTAGGTTTGGTAATATGATCTATAATTCTGAGGCGTAAATCTTTTTCCGTATGGTTTGCTTCCACAAAATGTTTTGATACTGGTAAAGTCAGTCTTTTATTCCGAATAGTAAACCTATGGTTGTTTATAAGTGTTTTGCAATCCAAAGTAGTCTCCCCTATATATAGAAGATTGCAAGGACATTGTAACATATAAATGATCCATCCTGATGTACAGGTGAGGAATTGTTTTATTCTGTACTCGGTTCCAGTTGTGGGATGAGTAAAACATTCTCCTTTAATCATATATCTACAGTTTACACAACTAAGGCAGAGAAAACATCCCAACTTCTGTTTCCCCGTAGTTTTTGATTGGAACCGACATCCGCTTTTACTAATTTATCCTTCAAATTTTTTGAGCGCTTATAGGACAAAAGTGGAGGTGCCGAAAATTCAGGGACGTATCTTAACCCCTTCCCGCTCCTTGACGTACTATTACGTCATGGCAGCTGTATCGTTCGCGCTCCATGCCGTAATAGTACGTCACGGGAGTAACGGCCGTTTCGGCCGTCCTCCCGACACATACAGGAGCTGTGACGCTGCTGTCTTGTTCAGCAGCTGTCACAGCTCCTACAGCGGGGACCGATCGCTGTGTCCCCGCTGATTAACCCCTTAAAAGCCGCGTTCTATAGAGATCGCGGCTTTTTAGGGGTTAAGCTGCCATCGCCGGCCTGCTACGCGATAGCGGCCGGCGATGGTGACTATGGCAACCGGACACCAAACAATGGCGTCCGGCTATGCCATAGACGGAAGCCTAGTGGGTCCTGACAACGTCAGGACCCACTATGCTTGCTGTCAGTGAGTAGCTGACAGTTCTAATACACTGCACTACGCATGTAGTGCAGTGTATTAGAATAGCGATCAGGGCCTCCTGCCCTCAAGTCCCCTAGTGGGACAAAGTAATAAAGTAAAAAAAAAGTTAAAAAAAGTTGTGTAAAAATAAGAAAATAAAAGTTTTAAAAGTAATAAAAGTAAAAGTCCCACTTTTTCCCTTATCAGTCCTTTATTATTAATAAAAATATATAAACAAACAAATAAACTATACATAATTGGTATCGCCGCGTCCGTAACGGCCTGAACTACAAAATTATTTTGTTATTTATCCCGCACGGTGAACGCCGTAAAAAAAAATATTAATAAACCGTACCACAATCACAATTGTTTGGTCACTTCACCTCCCAAAAAATGGAATAAAAAGAGATCAAAAAGTCGCATGTACCTAAAAATGGTACTGATGGAAAATACAGTTCGTTACGCAAAAAATAAGTCCTCGCACGGCTTTATTGATTGAAAAATAAAAAAGTTCTGGCTCTTAGAATAAGGTAACACAAAAAGTGAATGATTGTTTACAAAACGTATTTTATTGTGCAAACGCCATAAGACATAAAAAAAAACTATAAACATCTGGTATCGCCGTAATCGTATCGCCCCGCAGAATAAAGTTAATATATCATTTATAGCGCACGGTGAACGCTGTAAAAAAAAAAGTATACAAAAACAATAGTAGAATTGCTGTTTATTAGTCACCACGCCACCTAAAAATGGAATAAAAACTGATCAAAAAGCCGCATGCACCCCAAGAAAACTACAATGGATTCCTCAAGGGGTCTAGTTTCCAAATTGGGGTCACTTTTGGGGGGTTTCCAATGTTTTGGCACCACAAGACCTCTTCAAACCGGACATGGTGCCTAATAAAAAAGAGGGCTCAAAATCCGCTAGGTGCTCCTTTGCTTCGGAGGCCGGTGCTTCAGTCCATTACCGCACTAGGGCCACATGTGGGATATTTCTCTAAACTGCAGAATCTGGGCAATACGTATTAAGTTGCGTTTCTCTGATAAATCCTTTTGTGTTATAAAAAAAATGGTATAAAAAGAGTAAATTTCACCTCTACTTTGCTCTAAATTTCTGTGAAACACCTAAAGGGTTCATAAACTTTCTAAATGCTGTTGTGAATACTTTGAGGGGTCTAGTTTCTAAAATGGGGTGTTTGATAGGGGTTTCTAATATATGGGCCCCTCAAAGCAACTTCAGAAATGAACTGGAACCTAAAAAAATAAATAAATGAGGCAATACTTCGCTTCTTACATTATACTGATAATGAGCCGTGCCCACTCCGAGATGACCCCAGTTTTGACCGTTTGTATAAACGGAGACCCCTATTAGACCGTTCCAGTGCCCGGTTTTCCCAAGCATACACCCCCGAGAAGTGTTTTTCTATTGATGAGTCCCTGGTACATTTTAAAGGGAGGGTTCAATTCCGCCAGTACCTGCCAGGTAAGAGGGCAAGGTATGGCGTGAAGATGTATAAGCTGTGCGAGAGTGCATCAGGGTATACCTACAGGTTTAGGATATATGAAGGAAAGGCCACCCCCAAACCAGACTGCATCCTGGACTACAATAGGTACATGGGAGGGATGGACTTGTCAAATCAAGTCCTGAAGCCCTACAGCGCCATGCGGTGTGGTATAAGAAGCTGGCCGGGCACATCATACAGATGGCTTTGTACAATGCGTATGTGCTACGTCGATGTGCAGGCCAGAGGGGAACTTTCCTGGAATTTCAAGATCTAATCTTTAGGGACCAGGAAGGGGGGGCACCCAGTACTTCTGGAAGCGAGGCCACACGCATCGTACCAGGGCAACACTTTCCAGGAGAAGGTCCCCAAACCGGTGGAAAGGGAAAGAGTCAAAAGAGGTGCAGAGTCTGCTATAAGAGGGGGATAAGGAAGAACACAATATACCAATGTGACACGTGTCCCGAAAAACCAGGGCTCTGTATAAAAGATTGTTTTAAAATGTATCATACATCCCTTGATTTTTAATTTACCGTGATGCACTCCGCACAGCTTACCCCCCTCATCTTTCCCTTCTGAGCCCTGCCGTATGCCCAGGCAGCTGATAACAGCCACATGTAGGGTATTGTCGTACCCAGGAGAACCCACATTACAATTTAAGGGGTGTATATCTCCGGTGGCGCATGCTGGGCACACTATATTGGACACTGAAATGGCATATACATATATAAAATTGCAAATCTCACACTGCACCATCTGCTGCGCATTATCTTTTACACAGTACCTGTGGGGTCAAAATGCTCACTACACCTCTAGATGAATGTCTTAAGGGGTGTAGTTTTTAAAATGGGGTCACTTCTCGGGGGTTTCAACTGTACTGGTACCTCAGGGGCTTCTGCACACATGACTTAGCACCAGAAAAGCTCCAGTAGGCCAAATGGTGGTCCTTTCCTTCTGAGCCCTCCCATGGGCCCAAAGGGCAGTTTATCACCACAAGTGGGGTATTGCCGCACTAAGGACAAATTGGGCAACAAAATGGGGTATGTTGTTCCTTGTGAAAATAAGAAATTTTGATCAAAAATGACATCTTATTGGAAAAAATATCATTTTTTTCATTTCACAGCCCAATTCAAATAGGTGCTGTGAAAAAACTGTGCGGTCAAAATGATAACAAAAACCATAAATGAATTCCTTGAGGGGTGTAGTTTCCAAAATGGGGTCACTTCTGGTGGGTTTCCATTGCTTTGATACCTCTGGGGCTCTGCAAATGCAACATGGCACCCGAAAACCAATCCAGCAAAATCTGGACTCCAACAAACACATAGCGCTCCTTTCCGTCTGAGCCCTCCCATGGGCCCAAACGGCAGTTTATCACCACAAATGGGGTATTGCCGCACTAAGGACAAATTGGGCAACAAAATGGGGTATGTTGTTCCCTGTGAAAATAAGAAATTTTGATCAAAAATGACATCTTATTGGAAAAAATATAATTTTTTTCATTTCACAGCCCAATTCAAATAGGTGCTGTGAAAAATCTGTGCGGTCAAAATGATAACAAAAACCATAAATGAATTCCTTGAGGGGTGTAGTTTCCAAAATGGGGTCACTTCTGGTGGGTTTCCATTGCTTTGATACCTCTGGGGCTCTGCAAATGCGACATGGCACCCGAAAACCAATCCAGCAAAATCTGGACTCCAACAAACACATAGCGCTCCTTTCCTTCTGAGCCCTCCCATGGGCCCAAACGGCAGTTTATCACCACAAATGGGGTATTGCCGCACTAAGGACAAATTGGGCAACAAAATGGGGTATGTTGTTCCCTGTGAAAATAAGAAAATTTGATCAAAAATGACATTTTATTGGAAAAAATATCATTTTTTTCATTTCACAGCCCAATTCAAATAGGTGCTGTGAAAAAACTGTGCGGTCAAAATGATAACAAAAACCATAAATGAATTCCTTGAGGGGTGTAATTTCCAAAATGGGGTCACTTCTGGTGGGTTTCCATTGTTTTGATACCTCAATGCCTCTTCAAACCTGGCATGCTGCCTAAAATATATTCTAATAAAAAAGAGGCCTCAAAATGCACTAGGTGCTTCTTTGCTTCTAGGGCTTGTGTTTTAGTCCACGAGCGCACTAGAGACACATGTGGGACATTTCTAAAAACTGCAGAATCTGGACAATACATATTTAGTAGTGTTTCTCTGGTAAAACCTTCTCTGTTACTAAAAAAAATTGAATAAAATTGAAATTCAGCAGAAAAAATGAAATTTGCAAATTTCATTTCCACTTTGCTTTAATTCCTGTGAAATGCCTGAAGGGTTAAAAAACTTTCTATATGCTGTTTTGAATACTTTGAGGGGTCTAGTTTTTAAAATGGGGTGTTTTATGGGGGTTTCTAATACATAGGCCCCTCAAATCCACTTCAGAACTGAACTGGCACCTTCAAAAAAAGGCTTTTGAAATTTTCTTAAGAATATGAGAAATTGTTGTTTATGTTCTAAACCTTGTAACGTCCAAGAAAAATAAAATAATGTTCAAAAAACGATGCCAATCTAAAGTAGACATATGGGAAATGTGAACTAGTAACTATTTTGGGTGGTATAACCGTCTGTTTTACAAGCAGATGCATTTAAATTCTGAAAAATGCTATTTTTTGTAAATTTTCTCTAAATTTTGCAATTTTTCACAAATAAAGACTGAATATATCGACCAAATTTTACCACGAACATGAAGCCCAAAGTGTCACGAGAAAACAATCTCAGAATCGCTTGGATAGGTTTAAGCATTCCGACGTTATTACCACATAAAGTGAAATATGTCAGATTTGAAAAATGGGCTCTGAGCCTTAAGGCCCAAACTAGGCTGCGTCCTTAAGGGGTTAAGTTACTGTTAAGTATCGGCCAATGTTTGTGTATTATTTTTGCTACATCTTTGCTGGTTTAATTGTATGTAGATGCAAATGGTATTCTCTAGTTGGTATTCTTTATAATTGTTTGTTTAGACGTTTGTGTGGATAAGAGTACCTCTCTGTTGGACTTCGAAACTCTGTCCCCATGCTGTTGAACCAATTTCCTTGGATATCCCCGTGAGATAAATTTCTCCCTCATTTCGTCAAGCCTCTTAGTACTTGTCTCTTCCATATCTACTATTCTTCTCACCCTTAGTAGTCGGCTGTATGGGAGTACCCTTACTAAGTCCCTTGGATGACTACTCTCGAATCTCAAGAGGCTATTCCTGTCAGTGGTTTTAGTGTAAATATCTGACGATAGTTTTAATTCTGATTTAGTTATTGTGGTGTCTAAGAATTGTATTGAAGTATTGGACTGTACCAAAGTGAATTGTATGTCTTTGTCAATATCATTAATGAATTTGTGAAACAAATCAAGTTCCTCAGCTGTCCCTAGCCAGATGAAGAAGATGTCCTCTATGTATCTCCACCACCTCAGAACATGTCTGAAGTGGTGGGACACATAGGCCGACTCCCTCTCCAAAGTCGCCATAAAAGTGTTGCCATAAGTTGGTGCCATATTGGCACACATTGCCATCCCTCTCAGTTGTATATAAAATTGATCCTGAAACGAAAAATAATTGTGTCTCAGAACGATGTCTAATAGGGAGAGTAGAAACTCTATGCATGCAGGTGTATGTTCACTATTTAGCAGAGCTTTACGAATCGATGAAATATCTCTGTCATGGTCGATCGACGTATATAAACTCACTACGTCGAATGAGCATAGCAGGGCCGTAGCAGGGACTTTGATATCTTTTAATTTCAATAGAAAGCCCAAGGTGTCCCGAATATATGAAGGTTCCTCAATTGTGTACTTGCATAATATTTTATCCAAAATGATAGAGATTTTTCCAAGGATAGACCCAATACTGGATACTATAGGTCTTCCAGGGGGTTTTACAAGGGACTTATGTATCTTTGGAAGTACATATATAATTGGTGTAACTGGATGTAATACAGTCAGAAATTGTTTTAGGTCTATATCAATAATATCATTTTATATAGCTTTCTGTAATGTTCTTTCTATGAGTCTTCCTATAATAAACTTAGGATCAGTTATTAACTTTCCATAAACCTGTCTATCCTGTAACTGTCTCATGATCTCTTCAATATATTCCTTAGTATCCATGACCACCACTGATCCCCCCTTATCCGCTTGCTTAATTGTTATCCTAGTACTTCCCTTTAATTGTGCAAGAGTCTCCTTTTCCTCTATAGTCATATTAGGATATTTAAATCTCTGAGTTCTTGATCCCTCCTTCAAGCTTTCAATATGCAATTTAACAGCTGTAATACATTTTTCGATTGCTGGTAGATTGCAAAAAGGGACAAAATCGCTTATGAGGGAAAGATCAAGATCACATAGCTTCAATTCTCCAACTCTATCGTTATTACGAGCATATTCTTGCTCCGCAAACCAGGTCTTTTATTTGATTGTACGATCACATCTATGCAAGTCTAATTCTAATTCAAACCAATCCGTTTTCGATGTTGGACAGAATGATAAACCCTTATTGAGTACAGTATATTACGCTTTAGTTAACATAGCAGAAGAGATATTTACCACTAATCACTGATTTGGGCAGCCTGGATTGTTTGGGGTTTACGTTGTCTGAAGTGCTTCCTTCCCCCAAGTCGAGTTCTCCGTTGGTGGTTTTCGCCTTTTCGGGCGTCTTTCATCCAGTGCCCGTCCTAAAAAATCATGTTCCTTTTTCTCCGCAATAGGGTTACCACTTTGCCTTTCCTCGTTTCGTATGCGTCTATTTTGTGGATGGTCATTACCAACATAACGACGAAAGTTCTTCTTTTCGATTTGCCAGATATAAATATAACCATTCGCTTAGTCATAGTGGTTATAATGGCCCTCTTGGGATGACATATGAACAGTCTGTGTCAAACGGATCAGGTATTGTGCCATGCCCTACCAAGGGTGAAATGTCCCCGTTCTAAAGGGACCGTCACCTCTTGTTGTGCCTTAAATTAACCCAGAGTGTAGAGGCTCTAAATCTTTGTTTTTTAAAATAATTGACTCAAACTGAGTTGCTCCCGAGTGGGACCTATAGGGTTAAATCTCCAGTGAAATCATTATGAATGAGATTAGTCCATTAGAGCATGCGCGACATGCGTTCCACTTACCAGTGCGTGTCATGACTCATGATGGAATTGAAGAGCAGGAAGAGTCCTGCACGAGACATTAGGCTTAGTGCAAGCGCACTCGTTCTCGGAAGTCGCCGAGAAATCGAAACAGCATGGAGGAAGTTAGGGGATCCGCCGGATGGTGAGCCCAATACCAATGATTAAAAGTGTTTATTATTTCGTATGTTATACACCTGCACTTTATTTATTGCCACTTATCCAATTAGATCCTATTTAGGTCTTTTTATACAGTATTGGCGACATGCCCTCGTAATAGCTTTTGTATACAGTGATTATTAGATCATATTGAAACACACTAGAGACTTTTTATTGCACACTATGTATTTGAATAAGAGAACCATGCAATATCGTATTTTCTATTGCTTGATTATTTATTTTGGCAAATCATGTATTTATATGTGCACTGTTCACTGAGATGTATTGCTTGAGAAAGGCCCCATGGAGTAGGGCTGAAATGTCGCAAGAGGTGATTAAAGTGATCCTATTTTTCACTACATTTGGAGTGCTGTCTTGTATCTTGGATTTTGCTAATTAGGGGAAAATGCACCTTCCTCACCTTCCAGCAATAGTTATCCTTTCTCTGCCTGAAGGCTCTCTGTACATATTAAGAAACCTGCTCCGTCACTAAAGAAACTGCCTAGAGTAATACAGTAAATACTGACTAAGGCCCCACGACCGTAGTAATCACGGACCCATTCACTTCTATTGCCCACGGACAACCTTCTGAATATTTACGCAAAGGTGTCCAGGCCATAGAAAGCCTCAGCGAAAAATAGGACATGCCCTATTTTTTGCTTTTACGAACCGTGCTCCCATACTTTAGAATGGGAGAACGGTCCGCAAATGTGGATGGCTGTCCGCGGCCGGCTGTGCCCGTAATAACGCATAGCTCCCATCCGTCCCGGATCCAGCGGGACAGTACCGGTTTCTCACCGCTGTCCCGCCGTCCCGGGCGGGCTGCAAAATATCCCGCTGGGCGCTGCAGCTGTATCAAAACAGCTGATCGCTGCTGACAGGTGCCCTGCATGCCAGACGACTGCAGCAGCGATCAGCATCGGAAGGCAGGAGTCTTGGGGCGGTGTTCCGTTATTTGCAAGCGGAAATTGGACACGCTCGTGTTAATGAGGCCTAATTCTTTTTTTTCATTTAAGACTAAACAGGGTTAAATAAGATTTATTTAGAATTGCAAGAGAACGTAATTTTAGGCATCAGTATTCAATAGAAACATCAGTGTAAAAAATAAATAAAACGTGAATTTAAACGTAAAACATGTATTTAAACCTTTATTTTACCAGTCTGTTAGTGTCAAAATCAGGTAAGACTTTTTACGGACAAAATTTCCGTATTGGTAACTCTGAAACGGGGGTGTCCAGAAAAAAAAAACAGCGCTGGAATCAGGGTGACAGCGCTATTCTGGTCAGTAAACCACTACAACTTATATGATCTAGTGACAGGTCCTCTTTAAGGCCAGAAGATTCCATAGTGATATAGTTTGTGTCAGTGGGGTATTCGAACGTTAAATGTGGTAGTCTTATGGCCACCTGAATCAGCCTGACTAAACATGTCAACAAATCACAAACCTCTGTTTTGTATTACATATAGTTTTTAAGGAACATTTAGAAAACTAAAAATGACTCTCATACAAATGCGTACAATATTAATAGCAATTAAGGCAGGTAATACTATTTTGTATAAACTAAATGGGACAAGCAGACTTCTTGAGGGACTACAACTTGAATGTCATTCAGATTAGTCAGTGACATGCACTGAGATTGGACTTAAAACCTTTCTCTTGGTGGTCTCATTTCTGCTGTGTATTTAATTGATAAACACTGTAGCAGTTTACATAAAAATTTACTATTTACATTCTCTGAAAAAACACTGAGGAGATTGAGTCTTTTTACTGGATAAAAAAGTTAAATATAAGATAAGATAATGAATGATGCTTTGACTCCTTTAATTACTAGTGATGAAACTTGCTGCATTTACATCCAAGTTCACCTATCATGTCTGTTATTTGTTCATGAAGATTCATTGACTACATTTGTATAATCAAATTGATCAAGTTTTTTCTAAACCTCGGTCTTATCATGTTTATTTTAATGACTGGATATTTGCTTTTTCCATTTAATCAATTCTTGATGTTTCTGGCTGCTTTTTTGCTCAAAATGAATAAAAAATATCTAGAACATTTCTGTTAAAGTGAAGTATGCTTGTGAAAATAAACTTTAACACAAAATGAAGTCATCATTGAACTGGGTCAAACATAAGATATGTTTATACTGATATGTCTGAACGTTTTTCTGTAGCTATAATTTTACGTGTAAAAATGACTTTCCAAAAACATGTACTATTGCAACCCTGTAATCTTTTGGATGTGATATGTTAGTACATTGTACATGATATCATCCTATTAAATACTGTGAATATCGTAATGTTTCCCTTTTTTATCCTGTCTAGTCTCTGATCTAACCATGTTTCTCTGCAAAGAGTAAAATCTCCCAAATAAAACAAACTTTTGCATTTTAGGCAGTTGCTCAATATAAACTTTTGTATCATGAAAAAGGAGAACCTCCTATTTATAATTTCTTTATTTTAAATGTTTAAAAATGACAATTCTTGCCCTGGTGTGGACCATCATAATAAGTCATAGAAATTGTGGGTATAGGAAAAGAAGGATAATGGAGCAAGAATAATCAGTGTAATGTTGCCTTCAATTATTTTTACTGATACCAACAGTTATAGGAAAAAGGAATATATTGTGCAATGTCCCCTTATATTGCGCAATCAAACGATTATGTTTATTTCTTTATTTATTTTTTATTTTATTTTTATTTAAATATTGCTTCATTTATTGCAAATATTTTTATTTTTATGTTTCAAATCCCATTGACTAAAGAGACCATCATGTCTAAATGGCTAATCAGTATCAATGGGGAAAAAGGAGGGAGTGCTCCAAAAAGCTAGTTTGCATAGCTTGATGTTCTGATTAAACCTTACTCTATGGACTCATATGACCATGCTTAGCTGGTGGTGACAGGCAACTGTAGTACATTAAAGAGGCTCTGTCACCAGATTTTGCAACCCCTATCTGCTATTGCAGCAGATCGGCGCTGCAATGTAGATAAGAGTAACGTTTTTCTTTTTAAAAAACGAGCATTTTTGGCCAAGTTATGACCATTTTTGTATTTATGCAAATGAGGCTTGCTAAAGTCCAACTGGGCGTGTTTAAAGTAAAAGTCCAACTGGGCGTGTATTATGTGTGTTACATCTGGGCGTGTTTACTTCTTTTACTAGCTGGACGTTCTGACGAGAAGTATCATCCACTTCTCTTCAGAACGCCCAGCTTCTGGCAGTGCAGACACAGCCGTGTTCTCGAGAGATCACGCTGTGACGTCACTCACAGGTCCTGCATCGTGTCGGACGAGCGAGGACACATCGGCACCAGAGGCTACATTTGATTCTGCAGCAGCATCGGCGTTTGCAGGTAAATCAATGTAGCTACTTACCTGCAAACGCTGATGCTGCTGCAGAATCAACTGTAGCCTCTGGTGCCGATGTGGCCGACACGATGCAGGACCTGGGGCAGGAAGTGAGTGACGTCACAGCGTGATCTCTCGAGAACACGCTGTGTGTCTGCACTGCCAGAAGCTGGGTGTTAACGAACAGAAGTGGATGATGCTGATTCGTCAGCATCATACACTCCCATTCCTATCGCCCAGCTAGTAAAAGAAGTAAAAACGCCCCGATGTACACACATAATACACGCCCAGTTGTACTTTTACTGTAAACACGCCCAGTTGTACTTTTGCAAGCCTCATTTGCATAAATACAAAAATGGTCATAACTTGGCCAAAAATGCTTGTTTTAAAAAAAATAAAAACGTCACTGTAATCTACATTGCAGCGCCTATCTGCTGCAATAGCAGATAGGGGTTGCAAAATCTGGTGACAGAGCCTCTTTAAACCAGGAGAGGACACACTCTCCCAATCCGTAACCGGAGGTACCCAATTTATAACCATCAGCTGTCACAACATCGCTGCGCCAAGATTGACTATCGATGTAACGACGGGGGTAGGGAAACTAACAAGTGAGCCCTAATCTACCCGCCACTCTGTACCTGCCTACTTGCAACGACCCGCCCTAGGCGACGGGGTACAACTAGGCGGCGGTCCCTACGCTCAGTAAGTGCACGAGACAAACATACAAGGGAATACAAAGCAAAGGGAAAGGGGCAGTTGCCCACGGCAACACCGTGAGCAACCAGAGTGGTGAACGGGCCAAGTCAAACCAGGAGAGCACGAGGTACCAAACGCAGAGCAGGAGAGTAGTCAGTAAGCCAGGGTCAGTATGGAGCAGGATCAAATAGTAGGAGCTGTAGCTGGGCCAGGAAACCACACGGAAAGAATCACAAGCAAGGAGGAACAGGAAAGGCAGGTATAAATAGACAGAGGGCGGGAGCTAGCTGAGTCTGGCCCGGCTGCGATAGGCTCTCCCACTCCTAAGCCTGCCAGCCTGAGTGGTGGAAGCTGGAGTCAGTCTCAGAGACGTAGACTCAGGTGAAGACTGATTATCTATGGGCGTTAACCCCGAAGCTGTGCCTGGCAGATCCTTTACAGTACCCCCCCTTTTATGAGGGGCCACCGGACCCTTTCTAAGTGGACCTGGTTTATTGGGGAAACGAAGGTGGAATTTCCTGACCAATACCCCAGCGTGAACATCCCGGGCGGGTACCCAAGTCCTCTCCTCAGGCCTGTATCCTCTCCAATGGACCAGGTACTGGAGGGAGCCTTGGACCATCTTGCTGTCCACAATCTTGGCCACCTCGAATTCCACCCCCTCAGGGGTGAGAACGGGAACAGGAGGTTTCCTCGAGGGAGCCAAGGACGGGGAGCAGCGTTTAAGGAGGGAGGCATGAAACACGTCGTGTATACGAAAAGATGGGGGTAACTCCAGCCGGAAGGAGACAGGATTGAGGACTTCAATGACCTTATACGGCCCAATAAACAGGGGAGCAAACTTCTTGGACGGGACCTTAAGACGCAAGTTCCTAGACGATAACCACACCAGATCCCCGACCATAAACAAGGGGTTAGCAGAACGTTTTCTATCAGCCTGAGTTTTTTGTACACTCTGGGACGCCTCTAGGTTCTTCTGAACCTGGGCGCTTGTGACCGCTAACATTGGTAGTCCTGGTACACATAGCCACGGACTGGGAGATTTATTTTCTCCTGGTACAGTACAAGCTGCGGTCTCGATCTCGCTGCTCAGCTGATAGTTCTTGGAACAGCGACATTTGGGACCACAAACAATGATAGTCCTGGTATATATAACCATGGACTGGGAGACTTACCTTCTCCTGGTGCAGTATATCATAGCTGCTTGTTCAACATAGGCTGTAGCCCCAATCTCGCTTCTCAATGGACAATCTTGGAGCAGCGATGTTGTGATAGCTGATGGTTATAAATCGGGTACCTCCAGTTACGGATTGGGAGAGTATGTCCTCTCCTGGTTTAATGTACTACAGTTGCCAGTCACCACCAGCTAAGCATGGTCATTTGAATCCATGGACTAAGGTTTAATCAGAACATTAAGCTACGGAAACTAGCTTTTTGGAGCACTCCCTCCTTTTTCCCATTGATACTGATTAGCCATTTAGACATGATGGTCTCTTTAGTCAATGGGATTTGAAACATAAAAATAAAAATATTTGCAATAAATGAAGCAATATTTAAATAAAAAAATAAATAAAAAATAAATAAAAAAATAAACATAATGGTTTGATTGCGCAATATAAGGGGACATTGCACAATATATGCCTTTTTCCTATAACTGTCGGTATCAATAAAACTAATTGAAGGCGACATTACACTGATTATTCTTGCTCCATTTTTCTTCTTTTCCTATACCCACAATTTCTAAAACTTTTGCATCACAAGTGAAAGACTAGAAAGATTCTTTCCCAGTTTTCAGTTATTTATGCACAAATACATTAATTTAAAAGAAAAAAGATATTGCCATATGTTATATAGTGTCGTGACCTCGGCTATATTTAGATTATTTATTACAGAAACATGCAGATCTCACAAACTATACAGGGATATACAGCTTTCAGCTCATCAGCCCATAAGACCTTCAACAAAGAACGGAGAGCAATTTTCCACTTTTCCCATATGTACACCAAGTTTAACCCAAATATCTAAATAACTGGGCACAATCCTAGCAATCCCTATATGAGTAACCGGGTCATCACTGAGATGAGATGCACAATCTGTTATAATCCGTGTCTAGCGAACAATCGCAGCTTTCAAACGCTTATAGTACAGATGGGGCGCTGGCAATTATAGGTCATACTAACTAGGCTACGGGAGATGTGAACATATATATAGCATGTCTGTCCCAAAATGGCTAGAATCATCAAATCCAATAATCTCCCCTAAAAATGATTGGAAATGTACATGCAGCAAACAAAGATCTATGGAAAAAATAGACAATGGCCATTTAAAGAAATATCACAAATGAAATATAGCAAGATTATTATAAAGCAATAAATTAGAATAAATAGAAACAACTGGATGCATGACAGGTGAGCCTTTACAAAAATGTTTAACATTCATACGCCAGTCTTAATAAAATCAAAAGTTGGTTTACACTTTGACACATTTTTCAAGAGGAAAAATCTCTTAATAAATGTGTTGCATGTCTCGGCCGGTCATAAATGTGTTGCATGTTTCGGCCAGTCCGTGAGCCACAGTTGTAGCGCAATTACCGCGGCCATGTGCCTTACAGTCCCCCCCCCCCCCACATCACCCATAAAATAAAAAACACACATACTCATCTCACTGCTACACTTCTTCCCCTCCGGCTACCTTCATCATTCCAACATCGCTCAAACAAGGTCCTGACGCCGAGCAGCATCAGGGCTTTATATGCAATCCAGCACTTTTTTGTTGTTTGTCCTTGTTTTCAAATATAGAGTAATTCCTCCCACATACCACGTATTACAAGAGTACTGTAGAAGGTAAACCACAATTGATGAATTGAATGTCAAAAAGTTATTAATATTGTATTTTTTGGGCATATATCAGTGTTCAAACGTCTCACATTTCAACATCAGTGAACAATTAATGCAACCCAAATAGGTAAGCATCCTTTCCTAGAAGATCCAAAAACAAATCTACCTGAATTGACATCAGACTTCACTAATTTATTTTTTAAACTTCTGGGACAGCAGTGTGAAAATTATCGAACTTTTTTTAAGACAATTCTCGAACATGGACCAATGTTTCTGTATAATATTCACAATCAAATTGCTGTGTTCGTTATACTTAAAAATAGAAAGGAATTTGATTACCACCACTCCTGTCACATCCTGCTCTAAATGTGTTTTCAACATTCTATGTTGGCAAATCAGTCTTAGGATAATTCCTGTCGCTGAATTTTTTTGGCTTATTGTTTAATTTTAAACAACCACCTCGTACTCACCATCTTCTTGACTTTCAGTAGCTGGCTGTATGGTCGAGAACGGGCTTTTCATGGATGACCTTGAATTTACCAATGTAAATTTACCTTCTGGGTCTATTGTTCTTAAATAAATGTGAAAACTGTTCCAATTCATCTTGAGTGCCAGACCAAATCAAGAAAATATTGTCTATGTATCGCCAGCACCTCATGACACATAGATCGAATCGGTCTCCAGTGTGTCTTTATAGATACTATATGTGTACGTAGACTCCATATTTCTTAATTGAGCATAAAACTCATCTCCGAATAAAAAATAGTTGCATGACAATAAAGTCCTCAACAGAGACAATAAGAAGTCCACCGCAAAAGTCTTCAAAACCCAATCTAAATAAATAGCAATGTTGTTAAAATTAGAACCAGATCCAGAATCTGTTGGGTGTCCCAGTGGGTTTTTGTAAAGGACTCATAGATCTTTGCTAACACATATATCACCGGAGTGACAAGATATTCCACTATCAAAAATGCACACAAATCATCATCTATTAACCTTTTCCCTGCCAAGTATGTATCTTATATTGGCATACTGGCACTGGCACTTTATTAGCCAATGACGTATCTGAAGTATCCTTGCTACTAACAGCTCCAACTCAGGCTAGGTCACAGCTAAGTATTGTTTTAAAGCAAAGAATCTTAGCTCCAAAAAAAGACTTCAATTGGAGTCAGATACTGTAGCTGGAGTTAGAGCAGGTTGATGTGGGAGCTTCATGTGTTAGCTCTCACTTGAGCTCTTTGAAGTAGGAGTGAGGAGGCCAGCAGGATAATGTGCAGGCAGCGCGCAGGGAGAGGAGGAGGAGCTGTAATATTCATCTTGTCCCTGTATGGCTGTAGATTACCCCAGGTGGGAAGGGAAACATGAACTTTTGATCATGTTATCAACCCACTTAGCAATCAAAGAGCATGCTTGCACTCTGATTGTCACATATGGAGGGGTCTTTTTTTTCAGAAAACGGATGAGAAGCAGTAGCTCATCTAATCACTTCTATGCACCTGATTAGGCCGTTTATTGACTTTATTAACCGGACATTTACTAGCGTCCGGATCATGGCGTCTGATAAGAAAATCTTAAACAAACTCTTGTCTCATAGTGAAATTAAATTAAAACTTTATTAACCCCTTCCCGACATTTGCCGTACATGTACGTCATGGAAAGCATTGACTTCCCGCAAAATGCCGTACATGTACGTCAAATGTTTGGCACCGGCTCAGAAACTGAGTCGGTGCCATCATCACCGGATCTCAGCTGTATCTTACAGCTGACATCCGACTGTAACGGCGGGGACCGAAATTAGCTTCGATCCCCGCCATTAACCCCTTAAGTGCAGCGCTCAAACGCGATCGCTGCACTTAAGGTGTTTGCAGCTCATCGGAGCCCCAGCAATGAAATTGCCGGGGTTCCGGTGGCTGCAATGGCAACCGGAGGCCTAATACTGGCCTCCCGGTCTGCCTAGCACCGAAGCCGGTCAAGATCCGCCCGGCGGCGGAGCCTGATCGGCTTCCGTAGCTGCCGGCAAGATGGCGCCGGGTCAGGAGCTGATCCGGCGTCATCAGCGGTGGAAGTCAGCTGTACTGTACAGCTGACATCCACCTGTAACGGCAGGAACCGGAGCTAGCTCCGATCCCTGCCATTAACCCCTTCGATGCAGCAATCGAAAGCGATTGCTGCATCGTAGCGGTTACTAGCAGATCGCCAGCCCTGACAGGCAATCGGGACTGGCGACTGCTGTTATGGCAACAGGAGACACAATGGTCTCCTGCTCTGCCATTACGGAAGCCTATTTAGGCCCTGCCGGGAGGCGAAGCCTAATCGGCTTGCTGTCAGTGAATGACTGACAGATCTAATATATTGCACTACATAGGTAGTGCAATGTATTAGAAAAAAAAAAAAATATGACCGTTGGACCTTCAAGTCCCCTAGTGGGACTGGAAGAAAAGTGTAAAAAAAGTATAAAAAAGTGTAAAAAAGTGTAAAAACAAGTGCAAAAAATAAAAGTTTGAAAACAATAAAAGTTTCAAGTAATCAAATAAAACACAATCCCCCTTTTACTCTTATCAAGTCCTTTATTATTGAAAAATAATAATAAACCATATGTATTTGGTATCGCCACGACCGTAACGACCTGAGGTATCAAAATATTGTATTATTTATTGCACGCGGTGAACAGCGTAAAAAAAACCGTAAAAAACGTTACCAGAGTTTCTGTTTTTTAGTCACTTTGCCCTACAAATATTAGAATAAAAAGTGATCAAAAAGTCGCACGTATCCAAAAATAGCTCGTCCCGCAAAAAACAAGCCCTCATACACCTCCGTCGACAAAAAAATTAAAACGTTATGGTTCTCACAACTTGGCGACAGAAAAAAAATACATTCTTTTTACAAAAGTAATTTTATTGTGAAAAAAGTTGTAAAACATAAAAAAATGCTATAAATTAGGTATCGCTGGAATCGTACGGACTTGCAGAATAAAGTTAACATGTAATTTATAACGCATGGTGAACGCTGTATAAAAAAAACGAAAAAAGCTGTGCCAGAATTGCATTTTTTTGTTTACCTGGCATCCCAAAAAATAGGATAAAAGGTGATCAAAAAGTCACATGTACCCCAAAATGGTACCAATAATAACTACAGCTCATCCCGCAACAAACCAGCCCTCATACCGCTACGTCTATGAAAAATAAAATTAGTTATGGCTCCAATAAGTCAGGAAATAAAAAAATATGCAGTTTTGCCCGAGGGGAACATTTCTTCAGTTTGAAGAGGCGATTTATCAAGGACCTAAAATTAGGGAACCAGGAAAGGGAGGGCCCAAACATATCCGCTGGAAGCGACGGTGCCCGTATTATACCAGGACAACACTTTCCCAGCAAAATTCCTCAAACTACAAAGGTGCGGAGTGTGGACCAAAAGGGGGATAAGAAATGACACCATTTATCAGTGCGACACTGGCCTGTGCAGAAAGGATTGCTTCACAGCGTAACACACATCTATGGATTATTTTATTTTTTTCATACCACCTGACTATGCCTCTTATATACTCCGCCCCGCTTACATGTACCCCCACTTTATAAAACACCAGCAATACTCAAACTAATTTAGTACCAAGCAAAATCCGCTCTCCAAAAGCCAAATGGTGCTCCCTCGGCTCTGAACCCTACAGCGTGCCCAAACAGCAGTTTCCTTCAACATATATGGCATCGTCATACCCTGGAGAACCCTTTTAACAATTTTTGGGATGTGTGTCTCCAGTGTCATAATCTTGGCATGACATATTTGCCACTGAATGGCATATCTAGGGAAAAATATAAATTTTTAATTTGCACCATCCGCAGTGCATTCATTTATGGAAAAGACATGTGGGGTGAAAATGCTCACTACACCTCTTAATAAATGCCTTGAGGGGTGCAGTTTCCATAATGGGGTCACTTCTCAGGGGTTTCTTTTTATTATTTCACATCTGAGCCTCTGCAGTTGTGAACCAATACTTTGTAAATCGCCAAATTAGGCCTCCACTCCGCATGGTACTCTTCACTCCTGAGCCCTGTCATATGTCCAGGCAAAAGATTAGGGCCACATGTAGGGTGTTTCTAAAACCGGGAAACACTGCATAATAATTAGAGGGCTGTCTTGTTATGGTGGCACAAGCCGGGCACCACATATTGGCATATCTATGGAAGAAAATCCCATTTTCACTCTGCAACATCGAGTGAACACTAATTTCTACAAAACACCTGCAGGGTTAAAATGCTTACTACACCCCTTGGTAAATGCATTGAGGGGTGTCGTTTCCAAAATGGGGTCACTTCTGGGGGGTTTCCACCGTTTTGGGCCCACAGGCGCCCAGAAACCAATCCAGCAACATCTTCACTCCAAATGGCGGTCCTTTCCTTCTGAGCCCTGCCGTTTGCCCAAACAGCAGTTTATGACCACATATGGGGTATTGCCGTACTCGGGAGAAATTGCTTTACAAATTTTGGGTTCTTTTTTTCCTTTATTTGTTGAGAAAATGAAAAAAATTTGCGCTAAAGCTACGTCTTATTGAAGAAAAAGGACTGTTTTTATTTTCACTGCCTAATTCTAATAAATTCTATGAAACATCTGTGGGGTCAAAATGCTTACTACACCCCTAGATGAATTCCTCAAGAGGTGTAGTTTCCTAAATGGAGTCCCTTTTTGGGCGTTTTCATTGTTTTGTCCCCTCTGGGGCTTTGCAAATGTGACCTGGCCTCCGCAAACCATTCCTGCTAAATGTGATCTCAAAAAGCCAAATAGTGCTCTTTCCCTTCTAAGCCCTGCCGTGTGTCCAAACAGCCGTTTATTACCACATGTGGGGTATTGTTTTACTCGGGAGAAATTGCTTTACAAATTTTGTGGTGCTTTTTCTCCTTCAGTCCTTCTGGAAATGAGAAAAAATTAGCTAAACCTAGATTTTTTTTGAAAAAATGTAGATTATTATTTTCAGGGCCTACTTCCAATATTTTCTGCAAAAAATCGCTCACTATACCCCTAGATAATTTCCTCAATGGGTGTAGTCTCCAAAATGGGGTCACTTGTGGGGGGTTTCCACTGTTTTGTCCCCTCAGGGGCTTCGTAAATGTGACATGGCCTCCACAAACCATTCCTGCTAAATGTGGACTCCAAAAGCCAAATGGCACTCTTTCCCTTCTAAGCCCTGCCGTGTGTCCAAATATCCATTTATTAAAACATGTGGGGTAGTGTTTTACTCGGGAGAAATTGCTTTACAAATTTTGCGATGCTTTTTCTCCTTTAGTCCTTGTGGAAATGAGAAAAAAAATCGCTAAACCTACATTTTCTTTGAAGAAATGTTGATTTTAATTTTCACGGCCTACTTCCAATAATTTCTGTAAAAAACCTGTGAGGTCAAAATGCTCACTACACCCCTAGATAATTTCCTTGAGGTGTCTAGTTTCCCAGATGGGGTCACTTTTGGGGGATTTTCACTGTTTTGGCACCGCAAGAGCCCTTCAAACCTGACATGGTGCCTAAAATATATTCTAACAAAAATAAGGCCCCAAAATCCACTAGGTGCTCCTTTGCTTCTGAGGCCAGTGCTTCAGTCCAGTAGTACGCTACGGCCACATGTGGGATATTTACTAAAACTGCAGAAACTGGGCAACAAATATTGAGTTGCATTTCTCTGGTAAAACCTTCTGTGTTATAAAAAAATTTTTATTAAAAATTTATTTCTACAAAAAAATATGAAATTTGTAAATTTCACCTCTACTTTGCTTTAATTCCTGTGAAATGTGTAAAGGGTTAAGATGTTTTCTAAATGCTGTTTTGAATACTTTGAGGGGTGAAGTTTTTAAAATGGGGTGACTTTTTGGGGGTTTCTAATATATAAGGCCCTCAAAGCCACTTCACAACTGAACTGGCCCCTGTAAAAATGGCCTTTTGAAATTTTCTTGAAAATGTGAGAAATTGCTGCTAAAGTTCTAAGCCTTGTGAGGTCATAGAAAAATAAAAGGATGTTCAAAAAACGATGCCAATCTAAAGTAGACATATGGGGGATGTTAATTAGCAACAATTTTGTGTGGTATAACTGCCTGTCTTACAAGCAGATACATTAAAATTGAGAAAAATGCTAATTTTTGCAATTTTTCACTATATTTTCGTGTTTTTCACAATTAAATACTGAATGTATCGACCAAATTTTACCACTATCTTAAAGTCCAATGTGTCACGAGAAAACCATCTCAGAATCGCCCGGATAGGTGAAAGCATTTCAACGTTATTACCACATAAAGTGAAACATGTCAGATTTGAAAAATGAGGCTCTGTCAGGAAGGTCAAAAGTAGCTAAAGAGGGAAGGGGTTAAGAAAGAAAAGTTACAATAATACGAGAGAGATAGAAAAGTAAGAAATAAAAAAAACATGGCCATGGAGATCCTCATAACACTTAGACAAAAGAACTAAAGATTAACTTTTAGATTATCCTTTCAAAGGTCTTTTCTGGCTAACTGACATCAAGGAATTGCCTTACAAGTTATTGACCACACAGGAAATGCATACTAATAACACGTCATTCTATGTACAAGTTTTATGTTCTCTGAATATCATGTCTGTCTTCAGCAAACTTGGCAGTCTTATATCAGCATGTCCTTAAACGCCTGGTAAGTAAGCCAACAGTCTGATTTTCAGAGAATACTGTGTTAGAACACACCTTAGCCAACAAGATTATATGTGGAAAATTTACCTGAAATTTTCATTTCCTGGAGTCCGTAGGCAGCACACTTAAGGGTTAAGATATTTTATCTGACCGGATAGAAGAGACATATTCTATCCGGATAGAAGAGACATATTACTCAGCAGTAATCAATTAACCCCTTAAGGACACGGCCAATTTTAGCCTTGAGGACAGAGCAATTTTTTGTAAATTTCCCTCTTTGCATCCCGACGCTCATAACGCTTTTATTTTTTGTACGACGTAGTTGTATGAGACTTTGTTTTTTGCGGGACGAGTTGTACTTTATGTAGGTACCATTTTTTGGTACAAATACATTATCGTTTAATTTCTATACATTTTTAATTAGATTAAAATGCAGAAAAAAAAGCAGTTGTGCAGCAGTTTTAATATTTTTTTTTTTACACCATACACCGATCATAATAAAGAATGGTATACATTTGTAGTACAGGTTGTTACGGTCGTGGCGATACCAAATATGTCTATATTATTTTGTGTTTTGGGACTTATACTTTAAAAAGTTGATTTATTATAAAAAATGTGTGTTTCTGTGTATTTTATTTACTTTTTATTTATTTATTTACCATTATTTTTTTTTTACATTCATTTAACTTTTTTTTTTAATCCCATAAAGGGATTTATCATTTTGATTTTGATTTTGTAACTGTAATGTACTGGCATAGATCTATATGCCAGTACATTAGCCTGTTACTGATCGTACACAGGCAGTTGTTAGGGCATACCTCAGTATGCCCTAACAACAGGAAATATGTTCAGACAGCCCTGGGGTCCTTCACTGGACCCTGGGCTGTCTGGCCATACGAGTTGTTGGCTTTGATCGCGTCACAGTTATATTCTGTGACGCGATCAATGTGCAGTCCCCTCTTCTTGAACGCCGCGATCAGCTGTCATCGCGGCGTTCAAAGGGTTAACAGCGGAGAGAAGATGTTTCTCTCCTCTCCGCTGTCAGAGCGGGGCCGTGGCTGTGTATTACAGCCGTTGCCCCGCTCTCAATCGCACACACAGAGACGGCAGAGACTGCTGTCACACAGGACAAGTATGCTCGTCCTAATGCGCGAAGTGCTCGCTGCTCAGGACGAGCATACTCGTCCTGTGTCGGCAACCAGTTAAACAAATAGGAGGTCCCAGATAGCCTTAAATAAAGCCCAAATCCCTTCAGAAAGCGTAATGTATGCAGCAGTATATATATAAGGGGGGGAAACTTGTGCTGCCTACGGACTCCAGGAAATGAAAATTTCAGGTAAATTTTCCACTTCCTGATCGTCCTACGGCAGCACACTTAAGGGACTTAATGAGAATATGGTAGTTTTCAAGCTTTGGATGCTCCCACTAGTATTTTTTTTGCCAACGGCAGAACCTTCAGAAGAAAATAAGTAGAGCCTATAATGTTTAATGAAGGTCGAGGAAGAAGACCAAGTGCCCATGATGTAGATGTGGATCTGGTTGAGTGGGCCCGAATATCTAAGGGGGACTCTAGGCCTTCCAAGGAGTAGCAGTCCCTGATATGGCCCCTGGAATTAGAGAAACAGCCTTTCAGACTGTCTAAAGGGGGCCGTTATTTCCAGATACGCATGTAGGGACCTCCTTACGTCTAAGCATTGTGAATCAATAGGGGTATTAGAGGCTGAGTCTACTGGTAAGACCGGCAAAACTATCTCTTGATTCAAGTTGGAGCTGGATGGTACTTTTAGTGAGAACCCTGTCATTGTTCTAAGGATAACACCTAAGATAAGGCTCTTTACAGGACAGAGCTTGCAACTCGCCAACCCGTCTTGCGGAGGTAATAGCTATCAAGAATAGGGTTTTATATGAGGTAAGCTTAAGGCTTATACTGTGAAGTGGTTCAAATGTGGCACGGCTGACATGTTTCAAAACAATGGGCAACTCGCAAGCGGGCAGAGGATTGTGATGGAATGGCCATCATTTTTTAACCGCTTTCAGGAATCTGGTTATCAGTGGATGGTTGGAGAACCTCCACTCTGAATTGGCATTAATGGCTGTCAAATGCACTTTTAACGTATTGGGCTTGAGGCCTTTCTGGTATCCCTCTTGTAGAAACTGCAAAACTGTGGACACTGTATCTGGTAACCTGTCATTATCCTGACACCATTTAGAAAATATAAGCCATATTCGAGAATATATTTTCATTGAACCTAGTTTCCTGGAGGCTAATAAGGTATTGACTACCTCATCAGAGAAGCCCTTATTTTTTAGAGACCAACCCTCCTGTAGTAGGAGATCTGGACGTAATGGAAGTTTACAGAAGTAACTGCTCCTCCCGTTCGGGAGATTAAACACGAGCGGAAACCATGCCTTTCTGGGCCAATGAGGAATGATCGCTATGGCCTTCACTTTCTCGTCCCTTTATTTTCCTTAATACCCGAAGAATGAGAGGAATGGGGGGAAAGACATATATGAAGGTCTTTTCCCAACTCAATGATAGACTGTCTATGGCATATGGGTGATCCGACTTGTTGAGGGAGCAGAACTTCCTTAATTTGGTATTCTTTGCTGTCGCCATGACGTCTAAAGATGGTTTGCCCATCTTCCTGGTGATTTGAAGGAAGACTTCAGGATTCAAGCTCCACTCTCCTGGGTGAATCTGCTTCCTGCTCAGTAAATCCGCTTTCAGATTCAACACTCCTCGAATGTGGACTGCGGAGACTGATCTCAGATTGTGTTCTGCCCACCGCATGATCTGACTGCATTCCTATTTGAGGGAATTGCTTCTGGTGCCCCCCTGCCTGTTTACATAAAACAATGCGGGGAGGTTGTCTGACTGAATTTGGACATCGTGACGTTGGAGTACAGTCTGAAAGTGTAATAGGGCTAGTTTGATCGCCCTGAGCTCTTTCATGTATTTGGACCATTTCTTTTGCACCCATGATGTTCCAAAATATGCACCCCAGCCTGAGCCAGGGACATCCGTAGTGAGGAGTATCCGATGAACTGGTTTCAGAGACCTGCCTTGATTGAGATGGTAGCAGCTACCACTGGGGTCTCGTCTCACGTCTTGAGACACTGAGATTAGAGTGTCGAGAGACTCTATTCTCTTGTCCCAACTTTTTAGTATGTTGTATTGTAACATTCGGATGTGTGCCCTTGCCCAGGGTACTGCCTTGATAGCCTAACACTCTCATGGCCTGACGGGTGGAGCAGTGATATTAGTCGTTGAACTCCCTGACGGATAGAATATATCCGGTCGCTGGACAATATCAGTGACATTTTCTGTGTGTCTACCATAAAGCCTTAGTATTTCAACCGGGTGCATGGTGTTAGATGAGACTTTTGGAGGTTTATCATGAAACCGTGCGAGATGAGCTTGTGTAGAGTGACTTTTAGGTGCTTTGTAAGGATGTCTTCTGATGGGACTCTCACCAGCCAATCGTCCAGGTAAGGACATACGAAGTCAACTTTCATACGTAGTACTGCAGACAGTACCACCGCTACCTTAGTAAACACGCAGGGCGCTGATGTTATCCCAAAGGGCAGGCAGGTGAACTGAAGATGTAAGTCTTGATGAAGAAGAACTGCTACCTAAAGAAATTTCCTGTGTTTCTTAAAGACCAGGATATGAAGTTATGCATCTTGCAGATCGATAGTGTATAGATTCCATTTTGAACTTTTTCTTTACAAAAAACTGGTTCAGGTATGTCAAATCTCTCACCAACCGCTACTTGTCTTCCTTTTTTGGAACGGTGAAGATTGGTGGAGTACAGTCCCCTTCCCCGCTTATGATACGGGAATTCTTCCAATGCTTCCTTCCTTATGAAGTCTTGAATGAGACTGAAAACCACTGGATTTCTTCCCCTGTTTATACAGAATTTGTTTTTGTGGATGGTATTTAGTCCCAACGAGTAGCCATTCTGGATGGTGGATCTGACCCAGGCATCTGTGGACATTTTTAGCCATAGGTGAACAAACTTTCCTAGCCTTCCACCTACTGGACACTACTTTCTCTTGGTGTCATAAGTTAGGATTTATTTGAAAGGGGGATTTCTTCCTGAAGGAAGGGGTAACTCTCCTGCCTGCTTTTGAATCTATGCTGCCTGTCACCCCCACGAAAATATTATTGACCCTTAGAGGCTCCGCAGCCGCTTTCATGAGAGGGATATTATGTAAGATCTTCTCTCTCGGTACGCCATCCCCTAGATCTTGTGAGAGCTGACTAAGCCTTGTACCAAGGGCTCTGGCAACCGGGATAGAGGCTGATGCCACTTTACACACCGCAACCGACGATGAGCAGGCTTTTTTTTATATAGAATCCATTCTGCGATCCATTGGATCCTTTAAGAGTGAGGATTCCTCTGATAGAAACAGAAATTTCTTTGATAATCTGGCGACAGCTAGATCAACCTTGGGCGGAACATCCCAGTTAGAACTGAACTTGGGACCTGTTTTGTAGGTATGTTTAAACCTCGCCCCTTCATCGATACATCTCTCCGGCTTATCCCAATCTTTCTGGACCCAATCTGTAATAACAGGATTGAAGGGAAGGACTTTGTTGACCGGAAAATAATAAAGTTGCACCTTTTTGGGTTTGTGCGACACATCTTTATCGGTCTCGACTGTCAGTTTGACTGCTTTCAGCAAGTGCGGGACCTTGTCTTTATTTAACAGATAAACATTATCTAGATGTTCCCCATCAGAGTCCTCTGAATCCAGATCATCCTCCGATATATCATATTCGGAAGGGGAATGCGGAGAGGGCGTCCGCTTTCTACTTTAAGATTTTTTCAGCATAGCAGCCGACTTAATCTCCTGAAAGTTATCTGAAAGCTGATCCTTAAACCAGGACAGAAACCCATTGGCTTCAGTATGGAGGGATTGTTCAGGAGGTCTGCAAGAGGAGCAGTTACTCTGGTCCCAATTCCCTAGCAACGGTTGCTGACAACCTTTACACATATTGTGCTTGGATTTCCTTTTGCGTTTCCCTTGAAATGCAGGACTTGCCATCTGGGGAAAAGGCATGCAATTTACAATCTAATTTGTAAGTGGCCTCAAGGAAGCAAACCCTTCTCACATTACACAATGAAAGTTAGGTACCTTAATTCTCCAGGATCAAGCAGCTTAACCAGCGCCGTAGCCCCGGATTCGCGGTCCTTTCTTGAACCGCCGGGATCCCGCGAGACTTCCATTCTCGCGCATGCGCAGGCCACACGAAAGTCGGGAGAGTGCACGGCGCATGCGCCGGAAGCCGGCGTACACCTTGCTTCGGCGGCGGCCATCTTGGGACACCCGTCCGGAGGTGTATGGGATCCATGTCTAGGAGCTGAGGGACAGGTAAACCTGTATGCCGCTCCAGAATGGAAGCGTGGCTTCTCTTTACCTCTAGGTAAGATTTAGAAGCCAGGCCGTGGGACCGAGGAAACCCCCAGTATACAGCCCCCCATGTCCTCATGGGTCGCAGCTTAGGGACAGTGGAAACCCTCTATATAAAGCATTTCGGTATAGATGTCTTCAGCTATCCATGTTCATAGAAGAGAAAAAATACGCTTTCTGAAGGGATTTGGGCTCTATTTACGGCTATCTGGGACCTCCTAATTGTTTCATTGATTACTGCTGAGTAATATGTCTCTTCAATCCGGTCAGATGAAGTATCTTAACCCTTAAGTGTGCTGTCGTAGGACGATCAGGAAAAAATAAATTTCAGAGGCAAAGTATACATAGCCAGATTATACAGTGAAGGAAATAAGTATTTGATCCCTTGCTGATTTTGTAAGTTTGCCCACTGTCAAAGTCATGAACAGTCTAGAATTTTTAGGCTAGGTTAATTTTACCAGTGAGAGAGAGATTATATAAAAATAAAAAAACAGAAAATCACATAGTCAAAATGATATATATTTATTTGCATTGTGCGCAGAGAAATAAGTATTTGTTCCCCTACCAACCATTAAGAGTTCAGCCTCCTCCAGACCAGTTACACGCTCCAATTCAACTTGGCGCCTGCATTAAAGGCAGCTGTATTTAATGGTCACCTGTATAAAAGACTCCTGTCCACAGACTCAATTAATCAGTCTGACTCTAACCTCTACAACATGGGCAAGACCAAAGAGCTTTCTAAGGATGTCAGGGACAAGATCATAGACCTGCACAAGGCTGGAATGGGCTACAAAACCATAAGTAAGACGCTGGGTGAGAAGGAGACAACTGTTGGTGCAATAGTAAGAAAATGGAAGACATACAAAATGACTGTCAATCGACATCGATCTGGGGCTCCATGCAAAATCTCACCTCGTGGGTTATCCTTGATCCTGAGGAAGGTGAGAGCTCAGCCGAAAACTACACAGGGGGAACTTGTTAATGATCTCAAGGCAGCTGGGACCACAGTCACCAAGAAAACCATTGGTAACACCTTACGTCGTAATGGATTAAAATCCTGCAGTGCCCGCAAGGTGCCCCTGCTCTAGAAGGCACATGTACAGGCCCGTCTGAAGTTTGCAAATGAACATCTGGATGATTCTGAGGGTGATTGGGAGAAGGTGCTGTGGTCAGATGAGACTAAAATTGAGCTCTTTGGCATTAACTCAACTCGCCGTGTTTGGAGGAAGAGAAATGCTGCCTATGACCCAAAGAACACCGCCCTCACTGTCAAGCATGGAGGTGGAAACATTATGTTTTGGGGGTGTTTCTCTGCTAAGGGCACAGGACTACTTCACCGCATCAATGGGAGAATGGATGGAGCCATGTACCGTCAAATCCTGAGTGACAACCTCCTTCCCTCCACCAGGACATTAAAAATGGCTCGTGGCTGGGTCTTCCTGCATGACAATGACCTGAAACATACAGCCAAGGCAACAAAGGAGTGGCTCAAAAAGAAGCACATTAAGGTCATGGCGTGGCCTAGCCAGTCTCCAGACCTTAATCCCATCGAAAACTTATGGAGGGAGCTGAAGATCTGAGTTGCCAAGCGACAGCCTCAAAATCTTAATGATTTACAGATGATCTGCAAAGAGGAGTGGGCCAAAATTCCATCTAACATGTGTGCAAATCTCATCATCAACTACAAAAAACGTCTGACTGCTGTGCTTCCCAACAAGGGTTTTGCCACCAAGTATTAAGTCTTGTTTGCCAAAGGGATAAAATACTTATTTCTCTGTGCACAATGCAAATAAATATATATAATTTTGACTATGTGATTTTCTGTTTTGTTTTTTTTATATAATCTATCTCTCACCGGTAAAATTAACCTAGCCTAAAAATTCTAGACTGTTCATATCTTTGACAGTGGGCAAACTTACAAAATCAGCAAGGAATCAAATACTTATTTCCTTCACTGTACATATATGTAGCATAAGCATATAATAATGGCAATTGATTATTAGCAAATGCTATACTGATTATTTTTCTTTATCAACTCCCCCCTTTTGTTTATTAAATAAACACCTTTATTAACATAAATTTAATTCTGCTTTTATGAGCTTTTAGTACAGTGATGACAAATGCACATTTACGTGACATGCAAAACCAGAATAAAAACAATTATCACAACTATTGGTTTGAGAAATGAGCTGAAAAACTCACTCAACCAAATCCCTATGGAACTCATCCATGAGAACGGGTCCCACTCTAGTTTGCAAAACTTTGATGTCAACTCTTGAGGCTCTTTTACCGTCTGTAAATGTCCTGTTACAATATCAGAGCTATCAGAAATATAAGAACAGCACTCATACCCCGCCAATGCGCACACACCAACCTGTGCGGGTATGTGAAAAAATCATCTACAATCTGATTCTGGTAAGCTAAATTACGTGTCTATGCTAGTTCTAAAGAGATCTCGGTAAGGGCATCAGATGTTTCGATAATAACCTGATCCAATAGGTCAGAGTACAGATTTAACTTTCTCATAATGTGAATACTACACTCTGTCCATCTTAGATTTAAGGAATAATTCATCTATTTACTAGAGAAGATCTCACATTTAAGTCTGAAACTTGTGCAAGGAAAAGAGAAAGTGACCTGCACTCCTGGAACCACATCTCCTAAAGTGCAATTACCTACTGAACCTATAGATAACCACTTATAGGCCTTGTGACTACTAAGGAAATACAGATTTCCTGGCAAAATCAAAGATTGGTTACAAATAACACATAAAAACGCAGCAAGCTATATCCAGTCATAAGAGTCCCTGAAATGACACAGCAAAAGCTGCAATGTTTATAGAAAAAGAAACACATACTGACCCATTCAGGAACATTTAGAACATAATGAACACATAAAACCTCACACACTGTAATACACGATCTGCATTCATTTTTTGTCCTTAAAATTGAGACTAATCTAACCTACAGAGAAAGGGAAGAGTCTGGACCATTACTTGTCCAGACCCTGTAAAGGTGCATTGTAAACACGTGACACATGACATATAACAGGGATTATAACAATAATCTTTATTATACATGCAGGATACCTGAACCTCCTAGGACACTGAACCAATCATTTAGGGATTTCTGGAGCCCTCTCTCTCCATTGATTTCATACTTTTACAGGTTCCAGACCATGTCTGTCTCTCATCACAGTAAGCGGGCTGGTGCCCAGAAAAAAATAAAACCTCAGGTGACCCATTTGGCCCCATTGTGCTAAAATCTGGGTCTCCCAGAGCTCATAGACAAACTCAGGCCAGCTCTTTGCCACCAATGGTCAGTAGGCCTTAACTTGTTGGGTGTCTCTTGTGTGGAACAACTTCTAAGTGATGAGATAGAAAGAACGGAAATAATAAAATCAAGTCTCCTGCTGGAACCTCCTCAAATCTTCCCCTGGCCACACAATTTAAACAATGAATCAACTCTAAGGCTGGGTTCACACGTGGCGGAATTTCACTTAAATTCCGCTGGGGACACTCCGCAGCGTTAATCCGCAGCGGTGCCGTTTGTCCATTGACTTACACTTTAATTTAGCAGTGTTCGTTTAGACGAGGCGTAAAATTCCGCTGCGGAGCATAGGCTGCGGAGCGGAATTTGGTGTCCGCAGCATGCTCTGTCTGTTGCGGAGCAGTGGCGGACTCATGGCGGAATTTCTCCATTGACTTCAATGGAGAGTCAAAATTCCGCAATGAAGTCCGCAGATCTTATGTGTGCTGCGGAGCGTATTCGTTTTACTACCATGACATTTCTTCATTCTGGCTGGACCTATGTATTTCTAGGTCTACAGCCAGACTGAGGAAGTCAATGGGGCTCCCGTAATGACGGGAGCGTTGCTAGGAGACGTCTGTAAATAGTCACTGTCCAGGGTGCTGAAAGAGTTAAGCGATCGGCAGTAACTGTTTCTGCACCCGGGACAGTGACTACCGATCTCAATATACATGTATCTGTAAAAAAATAGATAAGTTCATACTTACCGAGAACTCCCTGCGTCTGTCTCCAGTCCGGCCTCCCAGGATGACGTTTCAGTCTAAGTGACGGCTGCAGCCAATCACAGGCCAAGCACAGGCTGCAGCGGTCACATGGACTGGCGCGTCATCCAGGGAGGTCGGGCTGGATGCCGAAAGAGGGACGCGTCACCAAGACAACGGCCGGTAAGTATGAAATTCGTTTACTTTCACTAGGGAAAGTGCTGTCCCTTCTCTCTATCCTGCACTGATAGGGAGAAGGGAAGCACTTTTCCCGCAGTCCGCAGCAGCTAGTCCGCATCAATTTACTGCACATTTTGTGCAGATCCGCAGCAGAATCTGCAACGCAGATTCTGTGCGGCATTGATGCGGACAGTTGCGGAGGAAATCCGCCACGTGTGGTCATGCCCTAAGAGTGAAAACAGCTTCATGGTTGCAGAAGACGACCTACACCATGCCAAACCTGAGTAACAGGGAAGGGAGATTATAAGTATAGGTATAAAAGTTTACCCCATACCGTAGCTACTCTGTCTCCCAGTCCTCCTGCCCCCTGGTCCTTGTGACTGGTGTTCAGACGGCTTTCTGTTCCAAGTAGCGACACCATAAATGTCACAGAATTTTCTTATCAAACAGCTGGTTCACTCCTCAGCAAAACAAAATAATATTGTGCACACAGAGACCAGATGCAGGTATAATTTCTGATCTGAATTTACTTTTCTAAAATTTTCCTTTCACTAAAAAATATGTTTTATGAATGGAAATCTATTCCTACTGATAAGTTATCATTTACACAGTTGTAACACGCGGCTCCATCTTTTATCTGACACATACCTCCAATAGTCCAATTCTAGGTCACGCTGATCCAGAACTTTTTCAAACTTGACCTCAGTAGTTAACCCCTTAAGGACGAGTGACGGATATATCCGTCACAAGCAGGTACTAGTTCCCACAACGTGACGTATATATCCGTCACTCATATCTTGTGGATACTGCCACTGTACCCACGAGATTAGCAGCAGGAACACGGCAGTTATATGCAGCCAGGCTCCTGCTGCAACTGACAGATTTGGAGAGTACTCCAAGTACTTTAATAGTGACCATGGCATCTAAGGTATTTGACAGTGGGAGGGAGCTGACAAAGGCCCCCAGGTCTGCCATCAGCAACTGCCTATTAGGCCTTGCCAGAGACATGGCCTAATAGATTGCCTGTCAGTTTTAGACTGACAGGCAATAATGCTATGGTATACCAAGTATATCAAAGCATTATATCTGTGATCAGAAGATCTCAAAGTGAAGTCCCCTAATGGAACTACGAAAAAAGATGTAAAACAGTTAAATAAAGCTTACTGAAATGTAAAAAAAATTTTTTTAATTACATTCAAAATAAAATAAAACAATTTTTTTTTCCATAAAAAGTGGTTTAATTTAGTAAATGTGTAAAAGAAAATAAATAAAACATATATATGGTATCACCGCGATCATAACGACTCGAGCAATGAAATCAATGCATTAATTAAACTACCGGGTGAACAACGTCCACAGAAAAAAACTGAAAAAACAACGGCAAAATTCCTTTTTTTTTTTTTCCATTCCACCCCGCAAAAAATAAAATAAAAGTTAATCAATAAGTCCCACATACACAAAATTGTACCAATGAAAACAAAACCTTGACTCGCAAAAAAATATGGCCATATCAACGGAAAAATAATAAAATTAACATGTTATTTACGCCGCATAGTGAACGGCGTAAATTTAAAACATAAAAAACAATGCTGGAATAACCGTTTATTTTCCCTCCTAAAAAATTCATAAAAGTTAATCAATATATTATATGCACACAAAAATGGAGCAATTTCTAATCAAACAGCTGGTTCACTCCTCAGCAAAACAAAATAATATTGTGCACACAAAAATGGAGCAATTTCTTATCAAACTCGTCCAGCAAAAAACAAGCCCTTTTACGGCTATGTCGATGGAAAAATAAAAATCCTATGACTCTTGGAATCTTGACAGTCAAAAAACAAAAAATTATCCTTGGTCATTAAAGAGGCTCTGTCACCAGATTTTGCAACCCCTATCTGCTATTGCAGCAGATCGGCGCTGCAATGTAGATTACAGTAACGTTTTTAGTTTTAAAAAACGAGCATTTTTGGCCAAGTTATGACCATTTTTGTATTTATGCAAATGAGGCTTGCTAAAGTCCAACTGGGCGTGTTTCAAGTAAAAGTCCAACTGGGCGTGTATTAGGTGCGTACATCGGGGCGTGTTTACTACTTTTACTAGCTGGGCGTTCTGACGAGAAGTATCATCCACTTCTCTTCAGAACGCCCAGCTTCTGGCAGTGCACAGACACAGCGTGTTCTCGAGAGATCACTTCCTGCCCCAGGTACTGCATCGTGTCGGACGAGCGATGTAGCTACTTACCTGCAAACGCTGATGCTGCTGCAGAATCAACTGTAGCCTCTGGTGCCGATGTGTCCTCGCTCGTCCGACACGATGCAGGACCTGTGAGTGACGTCACAGCGTGATCTCTCGAGAACACGCTGTGTGTCTGCACTGCCAGAAGCTGGGCGTTCTGAAGAGAAGTGGATGATACTTCTCGTCAGAACGCCCAGCTAGTAAAAGAAGTAAACACACCCAGATGTAACACACATAATACACGCCCAGTTGGACTTTTACTGTAAAAACGCCCAGTTGGACTTTTGCAAGCCTCATTTGCATAAATACAAAAATGGTCATAACTTGGCCAAAAATGCTCGTTTTTTAAAAATAAAAACGTTACTGTAATCTACATTGCAGCGCCTATCTGCTGCAATAGCAGATAGGGGTTGCAAAATCTGGTGACAGAGCCTCTTTAACCCTTTTAGGACGCAGCCTGTTTTGACCTTGTGGCACAGCTGATTTTTTCAAATCTGACATGTGTCACTTTATGTGGTAATAACTTGGCAATGCTTTTACCTATCCAAGCGATTCTGAGATTCTTTTCTCGTGACATATTGTACTTTATGATAGTGGAAAAATTTGGTCGATAAATTTAATATTTATTAGTGAAAAACACCAAAATTTTGAGAAAATTTGCAAAAATTTCCATTTTTCTAAATTTAAATGTATCTGCTTGTAAAACAGATAGTAATACCACACAAAATAGTCACTAGTTAACATTTCCCATATGTCTACTTTATATTTGCATCATTTTTTGAACGTTCTTTTATTTTTCTAGGACGTTACAAGGCTTAGAACTTTAGCAGCAATTTCTCACATTTTCAAGAAAATTTCAAAAGGCTATTTTTACAGGTACCAGTTTAGTTGTGAAGTGGTTTTGAGGGCCTTATATATTAGAAAGCCCCTATAAATCACCCCATTTTAAAAAATTCACCCTCAAAGTATTAAAAACAGCATTCAGAAAGTTTCTTAACCCTTTAGGCGTTTCCCAGGAAATAAAGCAATGTAGAGGGGAAATTTACAAATTTCATTTTATTATTTTTTGCCGAAATTAATTTGTAATAAAAAACTATTTCTGTAACACAGAAGGTTTTACCAGGGAAGCGCAACTCAATATTTATTTTCCAGATACTGCAGTCTTTCGAAATATCCCACATTTGGCCATAGCGTGCTACTGGACGGAAACACAGGCCTCAGAATCAATGGAGCACCTAGTGGACTTTGGGGTCTGCTTTTTTTTAGAATATATTTTAGGCACCATGTCAGGTTTGAAGAGGTCTTGCGGTGCCAAAACAGTGGAAACTCCCCAAAAGTGACCCCATTATGGAAACTACACCCCTCAAGGATTTTATATCTGGGTATAGTTAGCATTTTGATCCCACAGGTATTTTGCTATATTTATTGGAGTTAGTCTGTGAAAATGAAAATCTACTTTTTTTCTGAAAATACATAGAAATTTGTAATATTTACAAGGAATAAACAAGAAAATGCACCCCACCATTTGTAAAGCATCTTCTCCCAATTACGGAAATGCCCCATATGTGGTAATAAACTTCTGTTTGGACCCACAGTAGGACTCAGAAGGGGAGGAGCGCCATTTGGATATTGGAGCGCAGATTTTGCTGGATTGGTTTTCAGTGCTCTGTCGCGTTTGCAATGCCCTGGAGGTAGCGAAACAGTGGAAACCTCCCAAAAGTGACCCCATTTGGGAAACTACACCCCTCAAGAAATTTTTCTAGGGGTATAGTGAGCATTTATACCACACAGGTTTTTTATAGAATTTAGTGGAATTAGGCCGTGAAAATGAATATCAACATTTTTGTCTACTAAAATGTTGATTTTTTTTTATTTTCACAAGGGATAAAGGAGAAAAAGTCGCCCTGAATTTGTAACGCAATCTCTCCCAAGTACGACAATACCCCACATGTGGTAGTAATTGATTTTTTTTAATAGAAATTAATTAACCTTTGCGGGACTGATTCCAAACGCCATCATTTTTTTATTTATCAGTAGAGTGGTGTGAGGGCTTATTTTTGCGGGAAGAGTTGTAGTTTCTATTGACATCATTTAAAGTACCATATAATGTACTGGGAAACCGAAAATATTTTTTTTTTGTGGGGTGAAATTGGAAAAAACTGTGATTCCTCCATTGCTTTTTGGGGTTCGTTTTACCGCTTTCACCGTGTTCAACTTAACTTTATTTTGCGGGTCAGTATGATTACGGTGATATCAAATGAATATATATTTTTTTAATTTTTACTACTTCTACAAAGAAAATACTATTTGTTAAAAAAAAAAAATTGTTTTGTATCAACACATTCTGAGAGCCATAACTTTTTATTTTTTGGTCGATTGAGCGGTGTGAGGGCTTGTTTTTAGAGGGATGAGCTGTAGTTTTTATTGGTACCATTTTTTGGTACATACAACATTTTGATCACTTTTTATTACATTTTATTTAGAGCTTTGGTGACCAAAAAAACAGTGATTTTGGCGTTTCATATTCTTTATTTCTTACAGCGTTCATTATGCACTAAAAATTACAGTTTTACTTTATTCTGCGGGTCTATACGATTAGGTAGTGTAACGTATTTCAACTGTCAGTGTGATGTCACAGACACTCTGACAGTAAGTCTACGAGGACCAGCCAGAGGCTGTTGTCTGGCCTCCGGGTGCCATCACAAGCATCAGCATTGTATGGGGGCTGCTGATGTGCTACTAACCCCCTAAATGAAGCAATCGCAATCGAGACCCGCATTTAACGGGTTAATTGCCGAAATCAGCGGCGATGAGCCGCTGATCGGCAACAGTGGAGTGTCAGCTGTTGGGGATAGCTGACCTCCCAGTTCCCGATGCACACTGTCATTGACACTGTCATCGACAGTGTGCATCGGGAACGACACAGTGACTTCCTGTCACTCTGACAGGAAGTCTATCAGAAGGCTGGTCCTGATAGGCTTCCGTACATGGCAGACACGGAGGCCATTACTTGGCCTCTTGTCGCCATGCTAACCATCTGCAAACCTCACAATTTTATTGTGAGGTCTGCCCATGTACTAGAAACCCATAAAGTGCGGCGATTGCAATCGATCTCCACATTTAAGGGGTTAATTGCCGAAATCAGTGAAGTTGAGCCGCTGATCGGCAACAGTCGAGTGTCAGCTGTCGGGAACAGCTGGTCTCCCGGTTCCCGGTGCACACTGTCACCGGCAGTGTGCACCGGGAACCACGCAGTTACAGTACGTCCTCATGCGCTAAGACACTGGCCACCAGGACGTACAGTTGCGTCGTGGTGCGCCTAGGGTTTAAGGCCAAAAAAGGCCTGGTCTTTAAATAGGTAATATTCCCAGAAAATGTCTTGAGTACCGTTATCAAACAAAAATGCTTACTTTTATTTTGTTTAGGCATAGCATCTAGAAAGCTGTTGAGAACTTCCATTAAGCAGACACCAATTTAATCCTTAGGGTAAAAACTGCTCTGTCTTATAGCCACAAACCCAATACGAACACAATACCAATATGGAAGAATTCTAGTGTAAACGCATCGGGGCGAAAAAGTAACTTTTTAGAACTGCACCACATATGACTATATATGACTATTTATACTCTGGGATTGTATTATCAGAACACTTACCACTAGTGATATAACTGATCGTGTGCAGCATTTTTTCAAACAAAAAAAAAACCCAGGCATAATGTCACATAACATGACTTCAGGGTTCTCATAGCTGTCATGTACTTCCTGCTTAGCAGTTACAATAACTAGTGAGATTCACTTTATAACTCCACATAATAAAACACTTTTGATAACTTTGTAGTTTGCCATTCTGTGGGATATTTACCGTACATACATTATGATTAATAACTTCAAACAATAAGAACAATAGGGCCACAGCTAATAAAATAAAACCTGCTATCACCAATCTCAGTATTATCCCCTGCCAGGTTTGGGTCCCATCAGTGCCATAGACAAGTCCTGTACATCGTCATTCTCTTCTGTCTTATGCGCTTCACTGACTGTCACCCTTCGGGTAAACCACTCAGTTGTGGTGTGAGAATGTACGGTTGTGTCCAATGGAGGATTATTATTACCCACCTCCTGGTCACTTACTTGTCTCCTGCTGTAAACAACACTTGGATGCTGCTGACTGGTTCATTTTGGCTGCATGGCTCCTCGCTGTTTTTACTTTTGACCTTTTTGCAGGGTGAGATGTGGATCCAGGTGGATTTCAGCAGAGGGAAGCGTGAAGTGCTCGAAAATTTCCTGGTAGACGCCTGCGTTGACTCTGGACTTGATATAACACAGTGGACCAACACTGCTGCTCAATGGTCCAAAGTCCTGTTTTCAGATAAAAGTAAATTTTGACGTTAATTTGGAAATGAAGGTCCCAGAGTCTGGAGGAAGAGTGGAGAGGCATTAATCCAAGTTGCTTGCGGTCCAGTGTGAAGTTTCCACAGTCAGTGATAGTTTGGGGAGAATGTCATCTGCTAGTGTTGGTCCACTGTCTACCAGGAAATTTTAGAGCACTTCATGTTTCCTCTGCTGACAAGCTTTATGGAGATGCCGATTTCATTTTCCAGCAGGACTTGGCACCTGCCCACACTGCCAAAAGTACCAACACCTGGTTTAATAACCGCAGTATCACTGTGCTTGATTGGGCAGCAATCTCGCCTGACCTAAACCCCATAGAGAATCTATAGGGTATTGTCAAGAGGAAGTGGAGAGACACCAGACCCAACAATGCAGACGAGCTGAAGGCTGCTATCAAAGAAACCTGGGCTTCCGTAACACCTCAGCAGTGCCACAGGCTGATCACCTCCATGCCACGCCGCATTGATGCAGTAATTCATGCAAAAGGAGCCCCGACCAAGTATTGAGTGCATATACTGTACATAATATTCAGTATTAAAAATCATTTTTAAAATTGGGCTTATATAATATTATAATTTTCTGAGACACTAAATTTTGGGTTTTCATTAACTGTTAGCCATAATCATCAACATTAAAAGAAAAAAAATGCTGGAAATAGATCACTCTGTGTGTAATGAATCTATATAATATATGGGTTTCAGCTTTTGAATTAAATTACTAAAATTAATTAACTTTTTGATGATATTCTAATTAATTGAGAAGGACTAGTAAATTATTTCACACCTGTGCATACATATAGACAATTATTTAGATATGTTATTTTAAAGAATAAAGTCTAAATAAAATACCATGTATATTGATTTATTGAGAAGGACTAGTATACTCAATCTTTGATGTCCACCATAAACAATTTATTCCAACTAGTTCCACTATAAAAAAAAAATCTGTATCAATTAATGAATTAGATTAAGGCATATATAGCAATCCAAGAAAGGAAAAGAATTAGCACATATAATACCCCTTGGGCAGTATTATAACCATAAGACATAGTCTATAATTAAGAAAACCTATATACGCCTCATATTCATGTATACAGAAAAAGAGTCTTCTACATATTTTGTCCAAAAATATAAATTTTATTATTCTATAATTAGGAAACCCTCCCAAAGATTCCCATACATAAACATACGGAATTAAAACATACTTAAAATAGAACAAACTCTGAGATCAACAAATAACCACCATAGCCTATTTGTTATAATAGTACATAATATACAGCAGGTAACATAACAGCATCAGGGAAGAACATATAGTTTTCAAAATAGTAGGAGGTCCTAATAGTATCTGCCTCCCCTCTACCTAGATAAAGTCAGTTAAAGATGTAAACCTACTACCATACATAAGCACTGAACATGGTTGCATATCGAATACCTGTAGCTGACATGATGGCTGCAGATGGTCTCAGGAGAGAAGAACCTCGACGCGCGTTTCACACCCTTCGTCAGGAGGAGATGATAGTATAATGGAGTATGGTTTAAATACTGCACCTGTATACCGGTGACCAATGGCGCATAGCGATTCATTAAGCCATACCACGTTTGTCTTCCGCATCAGGAGCATTCAGTGCAGTGGCAGGATCCCCCATCACCTGCACTTCCGCCTTTACTCTGACAACTTCCGGTACAGCATGTGGATGGCCAATCAAGCGCATGCGCACATCACCCTATGTGTCAAGTCATCTAGCATTACAATACGAATCAGCCTTTCAGACTATTCGCTAATTTTTCATATGGAGAGGAGTTCAAAGTGTTTATAATATCCATCAACAACCATCAGTTAACATTAAGGTTAGTTATACCCACTATGTATATGCATAAATACATATTTTATCCCTATACTTGCACCATAGGTACAGCCCAAGTATGAATGTATCCTGGGATGTGCGGCGCACCAAGCACCATCAGTGGAGGCACGGGTTAGGGAGAGCACCACCAGTGCCCAACACCAGCTGTGGAAATCCTCCACCCGGACCCCCACCGCAGCACCATATACCACCGCGACACAGAGGGCACTGTGGCAGCATCTACAGAGAGCACGGTGGCAGCATCAACAGAGGGCACTGTGGCAGCATCTACGGAGGGCACTTTGGCAGCATCTACAGAGGGCACTGTGGCAGCATGTACAAAGGACACTGTGGCATTATCTAGGGGTGTGTTGCATTATCTACAGAGGGCACTGTGACATTATCTACAGAGGGCACTGTGGCATTATCTAGGGGTGTGTTGCATTATCTACAGACGACACTGTGGCATTATCTACAGAGGGCAATGTGGCATTATCTAGGGGTGTGTTGCATTATCTACAGAGGGCACTGTGGCATTATCTACAGAGGGCACTGTGGCAGCATCTACAGAGGACTCTGTGGCAATATCTACAGAGGGCACTGTGGCAGCATCTACAGAGGGCACTGTGGCAGCATCCACAGAGGGCACTGCAGCAGCATCCACAGAGGGCACTGCGGCAGAATCCACTGAGGGCACTGTGGCACTATCTAAAAAGGGGCTGCCCAATCTTGACATGTGTGTCTGCCAAACGCTGCTAACTGAGCCGCCGGACTGCATTTAGCGACACTGGAAAACTGGATTGTTGAAATAAGCACGTGGAGAAATATCTCAAATTTTAAACCTAGCGGTATTATTATAGTAATGTAGTGTTGTTATTATTATAGTAATATAGTGTTATAGTAGTTCAAATAACTAATTGATTAACAATAATTTTGTATTCTATTAAATTTTAAAGTAATGCGGCCCGACCACTTCACATTTTTTCTATATTCGGCCCACTTACCTGGCCGAGTTTGAGACCCCTGAATTAGATATTACTTAAAGCGTATCTACACTTTCACTGAAAAACAATTATAGTGTAGGCGTGTGCCCAATAATTGTTTCTCTAAATAACTTTTATTAATGATTCTGCTTCTAACAGCAGAACGAACTGTCTATAGTGTGTGCTGCTGGCAGGTCATAACTGCAGTTATAGACAGAGCGTCATGCTCCTCTCTATGGATAGAATTCTATAGCGCTGGTGACCATTCTGCATATGGGAGCCATGGAAATGCACAGGATGCTACTTCTCTAACTGCAGAGTGCGGCCATCCAATTCGATCAGTATAAATTTGCTGCAAAGCGTAAGTGCCCGATTGCCCTGAAAATTTGTGTCTGCATTAGTAATGTCATCCACCAATATGGATAACTGAAGTACACTTTGGATCTTTTTTCTTATCTGTTAAACACTAAAGGTTTGCGCAGCTCACGGTTTTAAGTGAAATCCCTAAATTGTCTAAAGGGTTCTTTTTCGCAGAAGCCAGCTGTAAATGTTTCCTTGTAGGGGAACATGCTGCAGTTGTGGGATTTCTGTTTAATTGCTAAGAGCTATATTTATCTTTAGAAGGCATATTCCTAAATTGCTATATAAGGGAAAGAGAAAGAAGAGAACCGGTCTCCGGTGGTATAATAATGTAATGGTTCTAATAAGATGTAAAAGAGGTTTTAATTGTACTCATAAACATCCATTAAATAACGGCATATGAAACAGATCAAAGTACAACTCCAATGTCCGGCTCAGCCTGACTCGAGTTTCGCCAAAAGGCTTTTTCAGGGTCATATGCTCACATTATGCCCACCTCTTCCTTTTATACCAAACCATATACACAATTGTTTTTTTTATTATAAAACATCAAAAGATCAAACATCAAAAGAACCCCAGGGTTGAGTTCTGGGACCACTATTATTCAATTTATTTATTAATAATATAGAGGGTGGGATTAGATTCAATCTCCAGAGGCGCTTATCCTTCTTTAGAACTGTGAATCTGTGAAATAGCCTACCGCAGGAGCTGGTTAAAGCAGGACCAGTAGATGGCTTTAAAGAGGCTCTGTCACCAGTTTATAAGTTATACAGTGGTTTTTATTTAAAAAAACAATCATTTTTGAGCAAGTTATGACCAATTTTAGATTCATGCTAATTAGTTCTTAATGACCAACTGGGCATTTTTTTAACTTTTAACCAAGTGGGCATTGTAATGAGAAGTGTATGACGCTGACCAATCAGCGTCAAACACTTCTCTTCATTCCTGCCCAGCTTGTTTCATTGCACAGCATGATCCAGCAAGATCATGCTGTGATGGGACTTCCTCCCACAGGTTCTCCCATGGAAGACTGAACAGACAGAGTCAGATAAACGTTCTGGCACGGCTGGAGGCAATGTCTGTTGACTCTTCTCTCGCTCCGGCAATGGACCTGTGGGAGGAAGTCCCGTCACAGCATGACCTTGCGAAATCACGCTGTGCAGTGAAACAAGCTGGGCTGGAATGAAGAGATTGTTCAGCGTCATGCACTTCTCTTTACAACGCCCTCTTGGTAAAAAGTTAAAAAACGGCCAGTTGGTCATTAAGAACTGATTAGCATAAATCTAAAATTGTTCATTACTTGCTCAAAAATTATAAACTGCTGACAGAGCCTCTTTAACAAAGGCTTAGATACTTTCTTAGAGCTCCTATGTTAATGTAAAGAATTCTTGCTTGAATGTTAATCCAGTCGGATTGCCAGTAGGGATTAGAAGGGAATTTTTATTTTTTAGAGAAGATTGGTTAATGCCTTATGGGTAATTTTTATATTGATTTATTTATTATAATTTTTTTAAACCTTCTTTTGCATCAGTAGAAATAAAACAAAGTTCTATAATTTATTCCTTCCCTTCCCTTTCTCCCATCCCTTGTTTGCACCCCCATCCTAACTATGCAACTATGTAATGAGCACTAGTTCTTGCTTGCCGTTTCATGCCTACATTACATACGAATTGGACATATATCCTAAAAAATATAATAATTCATAATCTGGCCACCGAATGTGCATTAAGATACATTCTTGCAGTTTTTAATTTTATTTTACTAAAAGACTAATTTATATATATAAAGAGGAATATAGAATCCCAATATGGTTAACTCAAATATTAACAATTGTGGCTTTAAAACCACAGCCAACTATAAGTAACACAACAGGACATGTCACAGGTCGACCAATAGTGAAATTACTACAAATTCACTTATAAAATAGCCAAAGAAGGCTCCAGACAAAGGGGTCTATTGAAAGGTGAGTGAATGTCAAGTGATAGGGGCAGCCAATGAAATATGAGATAGTCCCCATTCATAGATTAAGACCGAATGCTAAATTAAGTTCTAACGTTCAGTGAGCAAACTATACTAACGTGCAATATATGGCTCAAAGTTAATAATTTGCATCAATCGGGTCGATATAACATGTGCTGTATACATCTATGGTGCAAGGATGAAAAGTGAAAATACATAAACGGAGGCACATCAAATGATAAGTCAACCAGACCACGTGTTCTGGGTAACCAATCATATCCAGCTTAGAAGCCATGCATAAAAATGATTGTAGTAACACGAGATGAATGGCTTCTAAACTGGATTTGATTGGTTACCTCGTACACATGGTCTGGTTGACCTATCATTTGATGGGCCTCCATCTATGTATTTTGACTTTTTATCCTTAATTAATTAAAAACTGAAGAAATTTTTCATCATGCACATTCGGTGGCCAGATTATGAATTATTATATTTTAAGCACATATGTGCAATTGGTATGTAATGTAGGTTTGTTATGTTGGCATTGAACGACAAGGAAGGAATCGTGCACATTCTTTTGATCTTTTATTAAAATTTCTATGTACTGTATATGGTTTGGGATAAAAGGAAGAGGTGGGCATAATGTGAGCATATGCCCCGGAAGAAATCTTTTGGCGAAACTCAAGTCAGGCTGAGACATTGAAGTTTTACCTTGATCTCTTTTATATGCCTTTATTTAATGGATTTGTGAGTACAATTAAAACCTCTTTTATATCTTATTGGAGCCGTTACGTTATTACACAATCGGAGGCTGGTTCTCTTCCTTCTCTTTCCCTTATATAGCGATTTAGAAAGATGTGTTCTGGTGATGGATATGGCTCTTACCAATTGAACGGAAATCCTACAACTCCAAAGTGTTCCTCTACAAGGAAGCATTTTCAGCTGGTTTCGGAGAAAAAAAACCTGTGGATGATTTAGTGATTTCACTTAAAACCATGAGCTGCACAAAACTTTATTTTTTCATTTGCTTGTATTGAAGTTTTAACATGATTCTTACTAGTTCTATAGAGATCCGCTTGTGGGAGCAATTTCACCATACAGCTTTGCTATTATTATTATTATTTTTTTTACACTTTTTCTTATCTGCAAAAGAGCAGGCAGCACAACCCTCAAAAGTTTTGGAAACTTTGGGAAATTTCGACCAAACTTGATTCATGGAGATTCAAATCGTTCATCTCTAATAGGTTAAAAACTGAAGTGGGTGGATAAAGTGAAGGGGATAAACAAAATTGGAGACAGCCTAAAAAACTATTATTACTCTGTATTTTCTATTGAAGATCCATATAAATACCTACACTAAAGGGGGGAAAATGCACTGCTGCACTGTAGACACAAACAAATTTATGAAATTTAATGACACCTGGGCTGGCAACAAGACCTTCTTAAAACGAACAGGAAATACCTGTCGCCTAAGTGACCTCCCCGATGACCAGTTAGGCGCGGGCGTTTTCCAGAGTCTTCTTTTTGCGTTTGGGACAGGCGCTGAGTAGATGGTCCGCATCTCCACAGTAGAAGCATAAGGTTTTTTGCGGCGGAACTCCCTGCGAACTTTCGGATCTACTGTGATCCTATCTCCATCTGTTCCTCCTGGCTGTCAGCTGAAGAACATGGCACTGGGACAGCTCGAGACCTAGGAGGAGCGACTGGAGTAGGAGGACTGGACTGTTCCTGCCGACGCTACCGGATGCGTCGGTTGAGACGGACAGCGAGATTCATGAGAGGATCTAGGGAGTCGGGGACGACGACGACAAACTAGCAGGTCTTTCAGGGCATCAGTCAGTCCTAGCCTGAAGTGGTACTTCAGGGATGAGTCATCCCAGGTAGATTCCACTGACCACTTCCTAAAATCAGAGCAGTACTCCTCTACCGGCCTCTTACCCCGACGAAGTCCCCCTAACTGAGTTTCAGCGAATGCTGTCCTGTCGGGTTCATCATAGAGATGTCCCAGGGCGGAAAAGAAAGCGTCGACAGAGGAGCGTTGGGGACTAGTGGGAGATAAGGAAAATGCCCAATCCTGAGGGTCCTCCAGCAGACGGGATATGATGATCCCCACACGTTGAGACTCAGAGCCAGAAGAATGGGGCCGTAACTGAAAATAAAGCGTGCAGCTCTCACGAAAAGATGCAAAAATATTTGATCGCCTGCGAAACGATCGGGTAACTGGATTTGGGGCTCCAGCACAGGTAGGCTGCAACGGGTAACACAGGGGCAGCCACCTGCGTCGCATGCTCCTGCTGGTAGACTCTCTGGGCCAGATTTTGCACCAATTGGGTGAGACCCTGCATTTGCTCTGTTAACACTACTAAGGGGTCCCTGGCAAACAAAGCCAGACAACAGGGAAGAGCAGGTAAAGGGCCTGTAATTCAGTCACGAACAAATACACGGTAAACAGTGAGGTCCCTGTTCTTCCCAACCTCTGTCCCTACCTATTTGTATGACCCGACCTAAACAACGGCGCACAACTGGGCGGCGTTTCCTATACTAGTACAAGTGAAACTGACAAACGGATAAGATAGAAACAGTACGAAATAACAAAGGGTCACCTGTGAAGTACACGGAGGGAGTGGCAGGGCAATTGCGCAACGGACAAGTCCGGGCGCAAAAGACAGAGTCAGGCAGGCAGGGTCAAACCAGGAGAGTGCAGAAAAACAAAAAGTCAGAAAGCAAAGAAAAGTCAGGAGTCCAGCCGGGGTCAGGGGTCACAAAGGAGTCAAAATGCAAATCGCTCAGGGGAGTCTGAAACAAGGTAAGGCTAGGTAACTCCAATTACAGGCAAAGGCCTACTACCTCAGGCTGAACTAAATAAGGAGAGGGCGGTAGCTCAGGAACATCAGCCGGGCTTTGATTGGCCTGACGTTCCTGAGCTCCTATTGGCTGCAGACTGCCTCAGTCTGCCAGGCCGGGAGACGCCCGAGCGAGTAACTCTCGACGTCCTGGAGATCGAGGGAGCCGCGGGAAGGGAGTACATGACATCCTAGCAATTTCTTTCACTTCAATGTACCTTTTTTGCAGCTTTTTTTCTTGTGAAACTGTCCACATCTATTTTCTCACACTTCCTGATTCTGGCCAGTTGCTAGGGGCGTGTCTTACTGTGTGTGACGTTTGCCAGTACTGTATGCAATATTCAATTTGCCCATAGTTCCCATCATGCACCTAAACAGCCAGCCAATCAGGAAAACCAATGGTCCTTTTGCAGTACAGTTGTCTTTTGCATCTGACATCTTGGATTTACCATATCAGATACATCTTTTCTACTCTACCAATGGTAAGTATCTAAAGTTGGTTTTATAAAGTATCTGATAAATACTTCCTCTCCCAGCTCTCACATCTTCCAGCATCCCCCTCTGCCTCCATATTCCTGCATTTTTTTTCCTGCCTGCTCTCACCTCAGCCATACACTATGAGGTACAATATGATCTGTACACATCTGTCCTAATACTATATACTGTACACACTGCTGTCCTTATACTGTAACAGCAGTGTGTACAGCACTGTATAAAGTATATATACTACAAAGACTGCTCTGCATACATTATACAGTATATACTACAAGTACATACACATATATACATACACACACACACACACTATAAACACACAAAAAAAATAAAAAAATAATATATATATATATATATATATATATATATATATATATATATATATATATATATACTACCGTTCAAAAGTTTGGGGTCATCCAGACAATTTTGTGTTTTCCATGAAAACTCACACTTATATTTATCAAATGAGTTGCAAAATGACTAGAAATATAGTCAAGACATTGACAAGGTTAGAGATAATGATTTTTATTTCAAATAATAATTTTCTCCTTCAAACTTTTCTTTCGTCAAAGAATGCTCCATTTGCAGCAATTACAGCATTGCAGACCTTTGGCATTCTAGCTGTTAATTTGCTGAGGTAATCGGGAGAAATTTCACCCCATGCTTCCAGAAGCGCCTCCCACAAGTTGGATTGGCTTGATGGGCACTTCTTGCGTACCATACGGTCAAGCTGCTCCCACAACAGCTCTATGGGGTTGAGATCTGGTGACTGCGCTGGCCACTCCATTACAGATAGAATACCAGCTGCCTGCTTCTTCCCTAAATAGTTCTTGCATCATTTGGAGGTGTGCTTTGGGTCATTGTCCTGTTGTAGGATGAAATTGGCTCCAATCAAGCGCTGTCCACAGGGTATGGCGTTGCAAAATGGAGTGATAGCCATCCTTATTCAAAATCCCTTTTACCTTGTACAAATCTCCCACTTTACCAGCACCAAAGCAACCCCAGACCATCACATTACCTCCACCATGCTTGACAGATGGCGTCAGGCACTCTTCCAGCATCTTTTCAGTTGTTCTGCGTCTCACAAATGTTCTTGTGTGTGATCCAAACACCTCAAACTTCGATTCGTCTGTCCATAACACTTTTTTCCAATCTTCCTCTGTCCAATGTCTGTGTGCTTTTGCCCATATAAATCTTTTCCTTTTATTAGCCAGTCTCAGATATGGCTTTTTCTGTGCCACTCTGCCCTGAAGGCCAGCATCCTGGAGTCGCCTCTTCACTGTAGACATTGACACTGGCGTTTTGCGGGTACTATTTAATGAAGCTGCCAGTTGAGGACCTGTGAGGCGTCTATTTCTCAAACTAGAGACTCTAATGTACTTGTCTTCTTGCTCAGTTGTGTAGCGCGGCCTCGCACTTCTCTTTCTACTCTGGTTAGAGCCTGTGTGTGCTGTCCTCTGAAGGGAGTAGTACACACCATTGTAGGAAATCTTCAGTTTCTTGGCAATTTCTCGCATGGAATAGCCTTCATTTCTAAGAACAAGAATAGACTGTCGAGTTTCACATGAAAGCTCTCTTTTTCTAGCCATTTTGAGAGTTTAATCGAACCCACAAATGTAATGCTCCAGATTCTCAACTAGCTCAAAGGAAGGTCAGTTTTATAGCTCCTCTAAACAGCAAAACTGTTTACAGCGGTGCCAACATAATTGCACAAGGGTTTTCAAGTGTTTTCTAATCATCCATTAGCCGTCTAACACAGTTAGCAAACACAATGTACCATTAGAACACTGGAGTGATGGTTGCTGGAAATGGTCCTCTATACACCTATGTAGATATTGCATTAAAAACCAGACGTTTGCAGCTAGAATAGTCATTTAGCACATTAACAATGTATAGAGTGTATTTATGATTCATTTAATGTTATCTTCATTGAAAAGAACTGTGCTTTTCTTGCAAAAATAAGGACATTTCTAAGTGACCCTAAACTTTTGAACGGTAGTGTATATATTTCTCATAACCTACTGTAGTGTGTGTGGGAGCTGTGGCTATTTCGAAGGAGTATAGCAGTACAATTTGAAATATTGTAACCTGCCATGTGTGCAGGTTCTTTACAGCGGTGCACGAGCTGTAAAGGCGCGCACTGCTCTTTGAGAAGAAGCACCGCCTCCCTGTCCCCTCTTCCCCCTGTCCATAGTACTGTAACCAACAGCAGCAGAGAGCAGGGAATAGAATGACAGCTCTGCTGCTGTCCGGGCTCTATGTGTGAGAGGCGCTTCCATAGAAGTAGCGCAGGTCTAGCGGCGGCTCCGTCCCCTCTTCTCTCTGTCCATAGTACTGTAACCGGCAGCAGCAAGGGGAAGAGGGTACAGGGAGCCGTTGCTGCACGCTACTTCTAGGGAAGCGCTGGAGCGGATATCGCGAAACGCGCGTCGGGGTTTACACACAGACTTCCAGGTCACAAGAGATCACTGTTATGGGTAAGATTATCTGAATTACCAATGATAGAAAAACTTCTGTTGTAGAAACTACTCTTTGGATATTCATATCCCTAACTATAATAGTCTACACATAGATAACTAATGTTACTTATGATAATACATTGCCCTTTTCAGATACCCTCAACATAGGGATTATAATATAATATATACCTGGTCAACCTGGTCTTTCTGTGTCTGGTCTTTCTGTGTCTGGTCTTTCTGTGTCTATACTATATAGAGTCTCTCCACCCATGTACCTTTTTAACATGTTTGTTCTTATATGTATTTAATAAAATTTGTGATACATTTTGATATATATCTGGCGCTATACTCTGTTTTCTTGTGTGTATATTACGCTAAAGAGTGTAGTTTATAGAGGCAGAGAGACTTTCCTGACGTCACGATGGGGGCGTGCACATCTGACGTCAGGATGGGGCCACCACCCACCCGTACTCACAGGCAGCCGAGTCCTCACACAGATACATTCAAACGGTGTACAGATTTCTGCTAGCAACAGGAGAAATACAAGAAATAAAATGTAGTAAAAATGTGTCAGAGTGGCCATTTAAAACACATATAATACAAAAAGGAGCCCAAATTCATTAATAAAGTATATTACAAAATATATTTATATTACTTATAAATGCATAGGGATTTAGAGAAATTAGAGCAATGAAATCTCAAATTTAATACATCAAAATGTCAAATACTGCATGTGGGGCACAAACATTTAAAAACAGAAACGGAAAAGAATATAGAATGAATGGTTATGTAACGTCAATCACAACATAAGAAAGGGACCTGGGAGTTATCATTTCAAATTATTTAAAGGCAAGCAAGCACTGTAGTTAAGTTGTGGGGACAGCCAGTAAGTTATTTGGTTGTATAGGAAGATGTATTAGTAGCCAAAGAAGGAGGTTATATTGCCACTTTATAGGTCACAAGTAATCTGGAAACCCTCTTTCAAGAAAGACATCAATAAAAAGTAAAAAATTCAGAGTGGGGCAACTAAAATGATTCATTAGTTGCATTACAAAACATCTCAGGAAAGAACTAAAGAATTTAATATGTACAGGTTAGAGGAGAGAAGGGACAGAAGTGACAGAAGTGATAGAGGTAATAGGACAGAACCATTTAAATATATGAAAGGTATTAATACAGTTCAGGAAGGCAGGTTTTTTTTGAGAAATAAGAGGGTTTCTAGACCAAGAAGGCACACATTGAACTTGAAGAAAGGAAGAATGAAATGTAACACAAGGAAAACATTTTCATAAAAGGGTTATAGATCCATGGAGTAGTCCTCCAGCAGCTGTTGTGAGAACACACACATTTAAAGCATTCAAGAATGCTTGGGATAGACATATTGTCAAATTGTTAAGAATGTTAAGCATTAAAAAACAGGAGAAATGTTTTGGAATTGTGGAAATCACAGGATCGATAGACATGTTGATGATATGCAAATGATAAAAAAAATGGAAACAAAATATTCCAAACATCTTCATTTATTCAGTATCGAGTATTAGCGCCACACGCAGAAATACACACACTTACACGCTGTGGCATGCTAACAATGAGGTTATGTTATGCCACGCTGAATGCACTTGGGCACGCAAATCCTTAAGATTGGCTGCTGGCAGCTCCCTTTGCAATTGCAGATGAATGATGTCCCAGATGTGCTCGATGGGAGACAAGTCCGGAGACGCTGCAGGCCGTGGCAGCACATTTAGGCCATGCAGGCTGCTCACAGTAGCAAAAGCAACATGCGGCCTGCCGTTATCCTGTTGAAAAACAACTTCTGGGATTTTTTGTAGAAATGGCTGTACCACTGGTTCCACGACCAAATCAATGTAATGCTGAGTGGTTAGTGTACCTGAAATGAAGACTAGAGGGTTGCAGCTGACGTACATTATGCCACCCCACACCATAATCCCGTGAGTAGGACCGGTGTGACGTTCCCTTTTGAAGGCCTCCTCATGGTGTTGCCCACATGGTCTCCAGACCAATCTCCAAATATCATTGCATCAGAGACAAAAGCGGGACTCATCGCTGAAGGGGAATGTCAATGTTCGTGAAAACCTCTTTAACAGTGATCACAATATAGTTACATTTTACCTATACTTTAAAAAACAAACACAGGCTGGGAGGAAAAAAACACTTAATTTTAAGAAGGCCAATTTCCCCAAGTTGAGGGCTGCAATTCAGGACATAGACTGGGAAGAACTAATGTCAAATAATGGTACAAATGATAAATGGGATATTTTAAATTCTAAATTGGGTAATTATACTGCAAAATTTATTCCTATAGGTAACAAGTATAAACGACTAAAATTAAACCCCACATGGCTTACACCTTCTGTAAAAAGGGCAATACATGACAAGAAAAGGGCATTTGAAAAATACAAATCGGAGGATACAGCTGTAGCCTTTGTAAAATATAAAGAGCTTAATAAAATCTGCAAAAAGTTGATAAAATCAGCAAAAATACAAAATGAAAGGCATGTGGCCAAGGATAGTAAAACAAATCCCCAAAAAATCTTAAAGCATATAAATGCAAAAAAGCCAGGGTCTGCACATGTAGGACCCCTAGATAGTGGTAACGGGGAGTTGGTCACAGGGGAGCAAGAGAAGGCACAGTTACTAAATGGGTTCTTCCGCTCTGTATATACAACAGAAGAAAGAGAACTGGTGTAGCCGCTGCCAGTGCTGTTAATATATCAGTTGATATACTCAATTGGATGAATGTAGATATAATGCAAGCTAAATAAAATAAAATAAACGTACACAAGGCCCCGGGACCAGATGGGTTACACCCCACATACAAAAAAATTGGTGAAATCCTGTTCCATGTAAAACCCCCTCAAAAAACAAGGGGGCACTCCCTCCATCTGGAAAAAGAAAGGTTCAACCTGCAGAGGTGACAAGCCTTCTTTACTGTGAAAACGGTGAATTTATGGAATAGTCTACCGCAGGAGCTGGTCACAGCAGGGACAGTAGATAGCTTTAAAAAAGGCTTAGATAATTTCCTAGAACAAAAAAATATTAGCTCCTATGTGTAGAAATTTTTTACTTCCCCTTTCCCATCCCTTAGTTGAACTTGATGGACATGTGTCTTTTTTCAACCGTACAAACTATGTAACTATGTAACTATGTAACCTCCATTGCAGCCTTCATTGCCATCTTGCTGTCCACCATGATAGCCTTTGAGAGCAGTGGCGTGTGGTCACTGGAACACCTGTAGCTGGACATCTGGCTCGTAACCCAATGTCGTGCAAGCGCCTTCTGATGGTTTGTATCGACACTGGTTGCTGCCCTAGGCTTGGGATGTGACGTCCAATTTCACTTGAGGTACAGAATGGATCACTATGCGCCATTCTTCCAATCAGACGATCCATCCGTGCAGGGGATCGCCTCCATGCAACTCTTGCTGTCATTCCCATTTGTTGTTGTTCTCCCAACCTCCAGGACACGCAACATTGAACAGTGCTGACATCTTGTAGCAATCTGCCGGACTGATAAACCAAGGACTCCCAGTTCAAAGATTCTGTCCCTCTCAGTTTGCACCAAGTGGCGATAACTGGCACATTGACGAACAGAAGGCATCGCACAACCATCCCACACCACTTAATTCTTTTTTTGAGGTTTATGTGGCTAGAAAACATTGCTATCAATCTTGCTTTTATTCCCCTCCACATGCCACAGATTGTTACAAAAAATACACAAACCCCAAAATACAACCCCCCAAATATAGCAATATTCATACAAAAAGAGCAGACTGAATGGTCTGTAGTTACTACAGTGGTGACAACACCTACACGAAAAGTAGCAGTAACAGCACATCCAACTCTTTAAGAGATATCCATAGGGTTGTTATTCTATGTTGCTCCCTTGCAATGGTATGATGATGGTGCATGTGAGGTAACCAGGCAGTGGTGCCCAAATTTCCAGATGGCCATGGATGGATTGTGCAGCGAGGTGAAACCAAAATGCTACACTAGGGATACATGTACTGATTCTAGAAGTGTCTGCTTTCTAACCCCTTAACCCCTTAAGGACACAGCCTGTTTTGGCCTTAAGGCCAATTTTCTTTTAATCTGACATGCGTCACTTTATGTGGTAATAACTCTCGAATGCTTTTATGTATCCAAGCAATTCGTAGATTGTTTTCTCGTGACACATTGGACTTTATGTTACTGGCAAAATGTGCAAGATTCATTCAGTATTTAATTGTGAAAAATGTAGCAGAAAAATTAAAAAATTAGCATTTTTCTAAATGTAAATGTATCTGCTTGTAAGACAGATAGTAATACCACTCAAAATTGTTGCTAATTAAAATCTCCCATACACTATCATTGAAAAGTTTAGGGTCAATTAGAAATTTCCTTATTTTTGCAGAAAAGCACAGTTTTTTTCAATGAAGATAACATTAAATGAATCAGAAATACACTCTATACATTGTTAATGTGCTAAATGACTATTCTAGCTGCAAACGTCTGGTTTTTAATGCAATATCTACATAGGTGTATAGAGGCCCATTTCAAGCAACCATCACTCCAATGTTCTAATGGTACATTGTGTTTGCTAACTGTGTTAGAAGGCGAATGGATGATTAGAAAACACTTGAAAACCCTTGTGCAATTATGTTGGCACCGCTGTAAACAGTTTTGCTGTTTAGAGGAGCTATAAAACTGACCTTCCTTTGAGCTAGTTGAGAATCTGGAGCATTACATTTGTGGGCTCGATTAAACTCTCAAAATGGCTAGAAAAAGAGAGCTTTCATGTGAAACTCGACAGCCTATTCTTGTTCTTAGAAATTAAGGCTATTCCATGCGAGAAATTGCCAAGAAACTGAAGATTTCCTACAATGGTGTGTACTACTCCCTTCAGAGGAAAGCACAAACAGGCACTAACCAAAGTAGAAAGAGAAGTGGGAGGCCCCGATGCACAACTGAGCAACAAGACAAGTACATTAGAGTCTCTAGTTTGAGAAATAGACGCCTCACAGGTCCTCAACTGGCAGCTTCATTAAATAGTACCCGCAAAACGCCAGTGTCAACATCTACAGTGAAGAGGCGACTCCGGGATGCTGGCGTTCAGGGCTGAGTGGCAAAGAAAAAGCCATATCTGAGACTGGCTAATAAAAGGAAAAGATTAATATGGGCAAAAGCACACAGACATTGGACAGAGGAAGATTGGAAAAAAGTGTTATGGACAGACGAAACGAAGTTTGAGGTGTTTGGATCACACACAAGAACATTTGTGAGATGCAGAACAACTGAAAAGATGCTGGAAGAGTGCCTGACGCCATCTGTCAAGCATGGTGGAGGTAATGTGATGGTCTGGGGTTGCTTTGGTGCTGGTAAAGTGGGAGATTTGTACAAGGTAAAAGGGATTTTGAATAAGGAAGGCTAGCATTCCATTTTGCAACGCCATGCCATACCCTGTGGACAGCGCTTGATTGGAGCCAATTTCATCCTACAACAGGACAATGACCCAAAGCACACCTCCAAATTATGCAAGAACTATTTAGGGAAGAAGCAGGCAGCTGGTATTCTATCTGTAATGGAGTGGCCAGCGCAGTCACCAGATCTCAACCCCATAGAGCTGTTGTGGGAGCAGCTTGACCGTATGGTACGCAAGAAGTGCCCATCAAGCCAATCCAACTTGTGGGAGGGGCTTCTGGAAGCATGGGGTGAAATTTCTCCCGATTAACAGCTAGAATGCCAAAGGTCTGCAATGCTGTAATTGCTGCAAATGGAGCATTCTTTGACGAAAGCAAAGTTTGTCGGAGAAAATTATTATTTCAAATAAAAATCATTATTTCTAACCTTGTCAATGTCTTGACTATATTTTCTAGTCATTTTGCAACTCATTTGATAAATATAAGTGTGAGTTTTCATGGAAAACACAAAATTGTCTGGGTGACCCCAAACTTTTGAACGGTAGTGTATGTATACTTAATATTGGCATCGTTTTTTAAACATCCTTTTTTTTTCTAGGACATTACAGGGCTTAGAACTTTAGCAGCAATTTCTCACATTTTCAAGTAAATTTCAAAAGGCTATTTTTACAGGGGCCAGTTCAGTTTTGAAGTGACTTTTAGGGCCTTATGTATTAGAAACCCCCGATAAGTCACCCCATTTTAAAAAACTGCACCCCTCAAAGTATTCAAAACAGCATTTAGAAAGTTTCTTAACCCTTTAGACGTTTCGCAGGATTTAAAGCAAAGTAGAGGTGAAATTTACAAATTTCATATTTTTTTGCAGCATTTCATTTTTAATCTATTTTTTTTTGTAACACAGAATATTTTAGCAGAGAAATGCAACTCAATATTTATTGCCCAGATTATGCAGTTTTTAGAAATATCCAACATGTGGCCCTAGTGCACTTATAGACTGATCACCGGCCTCAGAAGCAAAGGAGCACCTAGAGGATTTGGGGGCCTCATTATTAGAAAATATTTTAGGCACCATGTCGGGTCTGAAAGGCTCTTGCGGTGCCAAAACAGTTGAAATCCCCCAAAAGTGATCCCATTTTGGAAACTGCACACCTCAAGGAAATTATCTAGTGGTATAGATAGCATTTTGACCTCGCATGTTTTTTGAAAAAATGGTTGGAAGTAGGCCGTGAAAATCTACATTCTTTCAAAGAAAATGTAGGTTTAGCTAATTTTTTCTAATTTCCACAAGGACTAAAGGAGAAAAAGCACCACAACATTTGTAAAGAAATTTCTCCCGAGTAAAACAATACCCCATATGTGGTCATAAACGGAAAGAGTGCCATTTGGCTTTTGGAGCTCAAATTTAGCAGGAATGGTTTGCGGAGGCCATGTCGCATATGCAAAGCCCCTGAGGGACCAAAACAGTAAAAACGCCAAAAAAGTGATTCCATTTAAGAAACTACACCCCTTGAAGAAACCATCTAGGGGTGTAGTGAGCATTTTGACCCCACAGGTGTTTCATAGATTTTATTAGAATTGGGAAGTGAAAATAAAAAAAATCCTTTTTCTTCAATAAGACGTAGTTTTAGCTCAAAATTTATCATTTTCTCAACAAATAAAGGAAAAAAAGAACCCCAACATTTGTAAAACAATTTCTCCCGAGTACAGCAATTCCCCATATGTGGTCATAAACTGCTGTTTGGGCACAGAGTAGGGCTCAGAAGGGAGGTAGCGCCATTTGCTTTTGGAGTACAGATTATGCTGTATTGGTTTATGGGCGCTATGTCGCATTTGCAAAGTCCCTGTGGGACCAAAACAGTGGATCCCCCCCAGAAGTGACACCATTTTAGAAACAACACCCCTCAAGGTATTCACCAAGGGGTGTAGTGAGCATATTAACCCCGCAGGTGATTGGCAGAAATTGGTGTGCACTCGATGTTGCAGAGTGAAAATGGCATATTTTCCATAGATATGCCAACATGTGGTGCCCAGCTTGTGCCACCATAACAAGACCGCTTTCTTATTATGCTATGTTTCCCGGTTTTAGAAACACCCTACATGTGGCACTAATCTTTTTCCTGGACATTCAACTGGGCTCAGGAGGGAAAGAGTACAATGCTAAATTGAGGCCTAATTTGGCAATTTACAAAGTATTGTTTCACAATTGCAGGGCTCTGATGTGAAGTAATAAAAAAAAACCCTGAGAAGTGACCCCATTTTGGAAACTTCACCCCTCAAGGCATTTATTAAGAGGTGTAGTGAGCATCTTCACCCCACAGGTCTTTTCCATGAATGATTGCATTGCGGTAGGTGCAGAGTAAAAATTAAAATTTTTCCCTAGATATGCCATTTCAGTGGCAAATATGTAGTGCCCAGCTTGTGCCACTGGAGATACACACCCCAATTTTTTTTAAAAAGGGTTCTCCCGGGTATGGCGGTGCCATATATGTGGAAGTAAACTGCTCTTTGGGCACGCTGTAGGGTTCAGAAGGGAGGGAGCACCATTTGGCTTTTGGAGCGCAGATTTGCTTGGTAGTAGTTTTGTTTGGAGTTCTACTGGTGTTTCCGTTTAAAATGTGGGGGCATATGTAAGCTTGGCAGAGTACATCAGGGGCATAGTCAGGTGGTATAATAATAGGGTAAAAAAAAATAAAAAATAAATCCATAGATGTGTGTTACGCTGTGAAGCAATCCTTTCTGCACAGGCCGTTGTCGCGCTGGTAAATGGCGTCCTTTCTTATCCCCCTTTTGGTCCACACTCTGCACCTTTGCAGTTTGGGGAATTTTGCTGGGAAGTGTTGTCCTGGAATAATATAGGCACCCTCGCTTCCAACAGATATGTTTGGGCCCTCCCTTTCCTGGTTCCCTAATTTTAGGGACCTTGATAATTCACCACTTGAAACAGACGAAATGTTCCCCTCTGATCTGCACAACTGCATATTTTTTCTTTCCTGACTCATTGGAGCCTTAACTAACTTTATTTTTTCATAGACATAGTGACAGTTGTTTTGTGGGACGAGCTGTATTTATTATTGGTACCATTTTGGGGTACATGCGACTTTTTGATCACTTGTTATTCTTTTTTTTTGGGAGGCCAGGTGACAAAAAGACAGAAATTCTGGCATCCTTTTTTTAGTTCTTTTTATACAGCGTTCACCACACATCATAAATTACATGTTAACTTTATTCTGTGGGTCAGTCCAATTCCGGCCATACCTAATTTATTAATTTTTTTTATGTTTTTGAACAATAAAATTACTTTTGTAAAGAGAATGTATTTTTTCTGTCGCCAAGTTGTGAGAGCCATAACTTTTTAATTTTTTTCATCGACGGAGCTGTATGAGGGCTTGTTTTTTGCAAGACGAGTTATAGCTTTTATAGGTACCATTTTTGGATACATGCGACTTTTTGATCACTTTTTATTTAAATTTTTGGAAGACAAAGTGAACAAAAAAACTGCAATTATGGCAGTATTTTTTAGTTTTTTTTTTACGGCGTTCACTGTGCGGGATAAATAACATAATATTTTTATAGTTCAGGTTGTTACGGTCGCAAATATGTATGGTTTATTATTTTTCTCAATAATAAAGGACTTGACAAGGGAAAAAGGGTGATTGTGTTTTATGTTATTACTTGAAACTTTTATTGCACCATGTTGCATTTGCAGATCTTCTGAAGTTCCAGTACAGGGGAAACCCCTTAAAAGTGACCCCATTTTGGAAACTAGACACCTTGAGGAATTCATTGTAGTTTTCATGGGGTGCATGCGACTTTTTGATCAGATTTTATTCTATTTTTAAGAGGCGTGGTGACTAAAAAACAGCCATTCTACCATTGTTTTTTATTCAAATTTTTTTACAGTGTTCACCGTGCGCTATAAATGACATATTCACTTAATTCTGTGGGACGATACGATTACGGCGTTACCATATGTTTAGAGGTTTTTTATGTCTTACGGCGTTTGCACGATAAAATACTTTTATAAAAAATAATTTACCTTTGGTGTTGCCATATTCTAAGAGTCATAACTTTTTAATGTTTCCATCAAGATAGCCGTGTGAGGGCTTGTTTTTTGCGTAACGAACTGTAGTTTTTGGATTCGCAAAATGGGACAAAAAAGTGGCATAAATTATAGAGGAAAGCTTAAAAAAAAAATTAGCACTCACCTCACCGCTCCTCTTCTCTCCTTCGTCTCCCCAGGCAGCGTATGGACGTTGTATGTAATGTAGCACTGGTGATGTTGAGTGCTGTGTCGCATAAAACACCCTGACGCTGCTCGGTGTCAGGACATGGTGGGAGTTGCAGCATGCTAAGGGAGCCTGAGGGGACACGGAGGGGAGAAAAGGAGTGGTGAGGTGAAAATGTTTTATTTTTATTTTTGTGGCAGATGACAAGGAGGGAGTCGTTGCACCACAGTTGTGTCGCACAGTTGGCGAGGCAAAAGATAAGACACATTTTGTAAGAGGCATTCGCCTCTTAATTAATGTGTTGCATCTTACTTCAATTCTTTTTTCTTTTTTCTATTAAAACTAGCATATGAAATGCCGGTTTTAATAAATTCCCCCCTTTAAACCCACCCTCTGCAGCAAGCAAGAGGAAATATTTGTCATCTACAGATCTAACAGACATCATGATTTCTTTTTTATGTGCTCCCCCAAAGCCATCGCTCCGTTGGAGAGTATTATAGACATGATGGGACACTACTTTTACCTGCCTTAGTACACTAAGCCAGGTAGCCTTGACCCTGTGCAAAAGATTGAAAAATGACCAGAGCCCAACTATACTGCACTCTTGCCCATGAAGAACTCAAAAATTTAGATCCCATGGTTTTCTAGCTAAAGCAACTGGAGCAGTGGTCCAAACTCAATCAATTTTCTCTGTACATGCAGACCGTTACCTGTACAAATGCTGGACCTCAGTCTCCAAAAAAGGTGAAAAATGACCTTGCCTCTAGTATTTCTGTCGAGGTAAAATCTAATTTACTTTAAATACATGACTGTTTCATTGAGTTGTCCTAATAATTTTGATAATAAAAATAGTATGTTTAACTAAAGTTATTATGCAAATATGTTTTGTGCATTAGTTTAGTGCCATTTTTAAAATTTTCACCGTCATAGATTGAAACAAAAGTTGTGCATTCAGGTATACTGCAAAAACATTCTGACCCTGAAAAACAACACACAGTATAAGGCCTGATTTACACGAGCGTGTGCGTTTTGCGCGCGCATAAAACGCTGCGTTTTGCGCACGTTGGTATTGCGCAGGCACTGCGTATACGCAGCGTTGTTGCGTTTTAAACGCGCGCACGACTAGCGTTTGCATTGCGCGTAAAAAACGCAGAGGGGATTACTGGGACGCCAGCCTACAAATAGGCCAGCTGGCCCAACCCCTGCTTGCTGGGAGAAGCCTGTTTAGAACCTTATTTCCGCCTCTGCAGAAACCACAGTGTGTGTTTCTCCCTTCACGTTGGAATCGCCTTGACACGCCACAATTATGCCTTCGCCATCGCTGTCGTGTGTGCTTCTTCTCTGGATGATCTCACGTCGGTTTGGGGAGCGCCGACACATGCTGCAGCACCAGACGCCTGTAAGAAGTCGCATTTGGTTTCATCCACTTGTGGCCCACCGTACAATAAAAGGCCATTTCCATACCCTGTATGAGGACTTACGCCGGCATCCTGAAAAATTTAGAGCCTTCTGCCGCATGTCTGTGGCCACATTTGACCTTCTGCTTGAGCAAACGCGCTCTGGTCTCACCTACCAGAATACCAACATGAGACGCTGCATTTCGGCCGAAGAACGGCTGCTTGTGACCTTGAGGTATGTGTGCAGCTGCTATTACTTAGTCCATGACGCTGTCTGCTTCACCAGCCCCCCCCTAACATGTGTTCTGCCTTTCTTTTTCTTTCTCGTTGTTTTCTAGATTTCTGGCCACAGGCAATAGTTATCATTCGTTACATTTTGAATTTCTTTTGGGAGTGACCACCATTTCGTTCATTGTCACATCCACCTGTGTCGTGTTGTGGCAGAGGTTAAAGAGCACGGTCATGCCTCAGCCCACGACAGAACAGTGGCTAAGTATTTCAGAGGGATTTCTTAGAGCTACTGAATTTCCAAATTGCATTGGTGCCCTAGACGGCAAACACATTCGTGTGAGAAAGCCCCCACGCAGTGGCTCGCAATACTATAACGACAAGCAGTATTTTTCTATGGTATTGTTAGCCTTTGCGTACACTAATTATTGTTTCACTATTGTTGACATTGGCTCGTATGGAAGCTCGGCAGATGCACGCATATTCCGTTCATCAAGAATGGGGAATCGTCTCGTGAATAATCGACTGGCGGTGCTGGAACCTTCCATCCTCCCGGGCTCCAGCGGCCCCCCAATCCCGTATGTCATCGTGGCGGATGAGGGGTTTGCACTCACAAGGCAAGTCATGCGTCCCTTTGCAAGAAGGGGCTTGGATGACCGTCGGCGCATGTTCAATCTCCGCCTTGGCCGAGCTCTGCGATGTGTGGAATGTGCCTTTGGCATAATGTCGAACAGGTGGCGTGTCTTTCTGTCAACAATGCAATTGTCCATGCAGAATGTCACACGTGTTATAGAAGCGTGTGTCGTTCTGCATAACTTCTGCCGCATTAATGATGCTACCTTTGATGCAGAATATATCCTAACACATGCAGGCACCAGTGACATTGGCCCTGTGATTCCTCTCGGCCGATCTGTCTCTTCCGGCCTTCGAGTGCGGGATACTTTGGCGGCATATTTTGAGTGCCCATCTGGAACCGCACCATGGGGGGTTGATGACCTTTGAAGGGGTGTCTGTTGTTTGGCGGCTTCACTACACACGTCACATGTGACCAGTTATTTCGTGTTTTTTTGGGGTTGGTGTTGGGTTAGGGACTCGCAAAACATGAGGACCCTTGACGCGGGTTGCGAGCTTACATCTGTCGGGGTTTGAGCAGGACTTTAGACAGTTGGCGACTTACTTTCCCGAGATATCATGTTGTGCGGCCTAAAGTTCGGAAAGGCCAATTGCAAGTGTACTTAGGTTGCTTCGGGGCCCATGGCAGCACCTAAACGTTGCCACCGCTTGCAATCCATGTCAAACCCCGAGAGATTAACTAAAACCTCATATCACGTGTGTATGCATTGGACCAAAAGGCCCGAAGTGTGTGAGAGTGTAGGCAAAGGAAATGTGTGTCAAACCTTGTGTTGTGTGGTATCAATGAATAACAACACGAAATCCAACCATAAACCATGAAATTTTTTAATGCTGTGTTTGGGCACAACACAAACTTTTTGCAACAAAAGAAAAACACCAACATGGTGTATATTAATACACATCCAACAAATGATACCGAAATAAACGTTGGCAGGCCTGCACCACACACAACTGTGGCGTCCTAAACTCTTGGCACCAACACACTCATAGGTGTTGGTATTGTTGTCCCGGGGAGGCATACGCCTGCATTTCAGCACCACTATGCTGGACCTGGAGCTGGCTAGGTTGTTCCTCACCAGCATAGTGGTGCTGATGTTGGGGGTGGAATGTTGGGCCAGGGAAGTGGGGAGCCATAGGGCGCATGTACGGATGCGGGCGTGGCATCTGGGGGACAGGGTGGAATGGGGCAGGCACCTGGGGCGTGGTGGCCAGCATGTATGAACTGCGCCATTGCTCTATGGCCGTGAAGCAGATGTTAGGATTGTGGGGCGGTCTGGAAGCGTCGATCAATGTGACTATCGACACCTGCAGACGGCCCATACGGTCCATGGGCACCAGCCGTAGGAGGGGAACTATGCTTCGCCCAAAAGCGTCATTCCCGTCCTCTTCAGCGGCTCGCCTTAGATACTCGAGGACACGAGTATCTACCTGGGCAGCTGTGGAGGGCTGTGGAGCACGGACATGGTGATTGCAGGCACGCACGGGGCGCTCCTCTGTTGGAGAGGCGACGGCCCCTGCAGACTGGCCAGGTGCCGGCTCCTGGGGTGTCGGCTCTGGGCTGGGCGGCAGGACATTGGGAGCAGGAGGTTCTTGCTGAGACTCGCCGACGTCAGTCTCCTCGGCGGTGTCCTCCAAATTGTCGGTGGTTCTACAAGGAGAAAAAAACGTAAGAATAGAATATTGAACAATGCCAACACCAACACGTTGGCAAACAGGACATGGGCAAACACACATTAGACACATGCAAAGGCATAAACTCTTACGTGCGCATCTCCATGATGTCCTTCAAAAACATCAGCTGCCTTGTGTAGATATAGGGGCGTTTGCGAGAAGCGCCATCTCCGCTGCGTCCCCTGTCACCCATCTCTCTGCGAAATTGATCATGGCAGCTCCGCCACCGTGTTTTGATATCTTGGACTGTTGGATTTAACAAACACATAACACGCCAACAGAACTATCACCTCTCACTTCTAACTGAAGGGCCCTGCAGTGCCAATGACGTGGGACACGGTGATGCGCCTGCTCCACCAAAGTTCCTCGTGCTAATGCGCGGAATACACATACAGGGCCCCAGGTCTTCTATAGGGATGACAGGCATTGACAGAAAATGTGTGGTACTCACCCAACCGAGTGCGGTCCCGGGTTCGGCCACTCTCCCACTCCTGCTCAAAAAGGTTCTGGGCGACGACCTCCCAGGCGTCCTCCTTGACCGTCCTGATGTGGTACTCCTCTGAGCGCGTGTCCCAGATTGCAGGATGGTCCTGGACAAAGAGGATGAGGCGCTCTACGTCCATCCCGCGTGGCATGGCAGTAGATTAGTTCACAAACAGCAAGCAACCTTGACAGAGTCTCCAGTCACTGACTAGGCTTGCCCCCTCGCACTGGAAACGCAGGCACTTCCTGGTTTGGGTTCGCTTTGTCTAGCTTTATAGACTCTTTTGCATGGACATAACAGCTCTTGCGTGATTTTCGCACATGCAACGCAGGAGCGTCCGTGTGGCATGCGTTGTTTTCACGCACCCATTGACTTCAATGGGTGCGTGTTGCGCGAAAAACGCACGATTATAGAACATGTCGTGAGTTTTACGCAACGCACTCACGCTGCGCAAAATTCACGCATCGTCTACACTGCCCCATAGACTAATATAGGTGGGTACGACACGCGTGAAAAGCACGCGCATATATTACGCTCGTGTAAATGAGGCCTAAAGCTTCTCATAACAAACGCATTTGAAGCCGCTGCCATCTATATAATTTCCAACAGCTTCAGGAGAGTGTGTGTGTATATATATATATAAATATATATATATGTATATATATATATATATATATATATATATATATATATATATATATATATATGTATATATATGTATATATATATATGTATAAATATTAGAGCCATCTACAGTTCTTTGAATACCCCGAGGTACCACTCTTTTCTTAATAAGATCATTTCAAAGAGATTCAAGCACAACGATGCTAGCTGGTTTCACATAAGAAATTTGTTCTTTTCAAGAACATGAATAATAATTTTGCCTAGAGTCATACAAATATTACATTTCCCGCGCTGTAAACACAGCATAATGATGAATGCCATTAAGTTGAACCTCAAACTGAATCAAAATATTGCTACATGTTGCCTAAAGATATGATGACTGTAAGCATTTGCTTCAACTTTTTTTTTTTTTTTTAACAGGATCTATCAGTGCACAAAAGTTTGAAGATGGTTGCTATTCAGGAAGGCAGTGGCGTAACTACCGCCGTAGCAGCAGTAGCGGCTGCTACGGGGCCCGCGGCATGAGGGGGCCCGTGTCGCCCGCCGGCACGGGCCCCCACCATGGCCGGAGGCTCCGCTAGCAGCCGCTATGGCTGCTACAGCGGGACGCCACTGAACACTACGGCAGAGCAGGGAGGTATCTCCCCGCTCTGCCATTAACTGGTTCCCGACCGCTGGCTGTATTTTTACGGCCATCGGTCAGGGTCCTTAAAACCCGAGCCATAGACTTTCTACGACTCGGGTTTTAACTTGCTGCCCGCACGATCGGGCAGCTGAATGTCGGGTCTCCGGCTGTCAGAGACTGCCGGGGACCCTGAGGAGAGGATAGAAGCAGCTTTCGCTGCTTCTGTCTTCTCTGATCACTTGTACACAGCGCTTAATGCGCGCTGTGTACAGGAATAGAGACAGCAGCAGCGGCGCTGTCTCTATTCCTCCCGGTGATCATGTGACTGGGTGCCGTTAGTGGCAGGCTGCTGCTGGGTCTAGACCCAGCACAGCCCTATTAGTGACAATCGTCACTATGAGAGGGCTGATTTCCCCTGTAACTGGGGCTGCTGTGCAGCTCCAGTTACAGTGGAAAAGATGGTGTAAAAGAAAGAAAATATATAAAGTTCCCCAAAGGTCTTCTTTGACCTTTGGGGGACAGACCAGAGTAATAAAAAAAGAATAAAGTAAAGTGCAAACAAAATGTAAATAATAAATACACATAAAATACCCACCCCCAAAAAAAACGTTCCCCCCGCCAATCATTGTTGTAACGCTAGCGCTGACCCAATTACCCTAATATAGACATGTAATATATAAAAGATTTACGGTGGACAATGACGATCACAAATAAAAGGTCTATTTTAGGGTAAAACTATGTTATTACCAAAAAAAAAAAAGCTGAAATGTAAAAAAGCTTATTTTTTTACTATTATTTTCAAACTTTATGAATACAAATTCTAAAATAGCAAAAAAGGTGTGTATAAAAATGATAAAAAATGAAACCTGCATTGTCTACGGAAAAAACGTCGCAAAAATCACGTCGTTAGCCAACAAATAAAAAAGTTATAGCCATTTAACTAACAGGTGCTAAAAATGGCTAAACGATGTCTGGTCCTGAAGGCGCAAAATAAAGCAAAAGACATGTATCCCCTCTCCACAGGATCTCCACAGGATAGGGGATACATGTGTGATTGCTGGCATTGATAGGGAGAACAGGGGACTGAAAGTCCCCTGAAGTTCTCCATCACAAACCTCGGACTTCCGGGGTCTGTGTCGGCAGATCCGTAGAAATGAATGGAGCGCCGGTCGTGCTTGTGCGCATGCGTGACCAGCGCTCCTTTCATTTTTATTGAGCTGGGCAGACGCCGGAAGTCAGAGGTTAGTCATGGAGAAGTTCAGGGGACTTTCAGTCCCCCGTTCTCCCTATCGCTGCCAGCGATCACTCATGTATCCCCTATCCTGTGGAGATCCTGTGGAGAGGGGATACATGTATTTTGTAGGACACACTGTAGGTCGCATTTTTTTGGGAGGGGGGAACGCTGTATGGCGTTCCCTACAGGGGGGGGTGGCTGTATGGCGTTCCCTACAGGGGGGGTGGCTGTATGGCGTTCCCTACAGGGGGGGCTGTGTGGCGTTCTCTACAGGGGGGGGCTGTATGGCGTTCCCTACAGGGGGGGCTGTATGGCGTTCTCTACAGGGGGGGCTGTATGGCGTTCTCTGCAGGGGGGGCTGTATGGCGTTCTCTGCAGGGGGGCTGTATGGCGTTCTCTACAGGGGGGCTGTATGGCGTTCTCTACAGGGGGGCTGTATGGCGTTCTCTACAGGGGGATGTATGGCGCTATCTACAGAGGGGGGCTGTAAAAAAGGCACTATCTACAAGGGGGGGGGGTTGTGTGACACCCAGGGGAGGGGGGGCCCCAGTCAAAAGTTTGCTATGGGGCCCAGTCTTTCCTAGTTACGCCCCTGCAAGAAGGGTAATATTCCTAGTCTGGTTAACATGCAAGTCGAGTCAAGATGTGATTATTACAGTATGACCTGTCACTACATTTAAGGGCACTAAACCACGACGGATGTCTATGCATCAGGCAAGCTTTATTACAGATCACTCTTGTTGGTACAAAGAGGAAGGATGAATGGCTTATCTTCCCAAATTATTCCCCGTGACATTAGAGAAGGGTGCTTCCTGAAGAAATTGTTCCTCTCACTTCATGGGGAGTATATCGCTGCCTCTCTTTTCTTCGCATGTCTTGAATATTTTATTTTATATTATGATAGAGCACTAAATTCCTCTTTGAGCTTTAAAGACGCACCTACAGACGATTCTGGTTGTTCAAGAGTCATTATTATGTCATCCGCATATAAAGAAAAGCAGGAGCGATCTCCTATCTGTACACCATGTATCTCTGAATGTTGTCTAATGGCTTGTGCCAATGGTTAAATAGAAAGAATGAAAATTAAAGGGGACAAGGGACACCCCTGTCTAGTCCCATTTGTTATTGGTAAATCATCAGAAAGTGTTCCGTTCACAAACACCTTCGCGGAAGGAGAGGCATAAAGGGCTCTAATATCACTCACAATGGGCCCCCCAAATCCCATTTTGTCTAGTACTGAGAAGATGAACGACCAGTTCACACGATTGAACGTCTTTTTGGAGTCTAGGGTAACCAGAACACTTGGAGTTTGACTTTCCACCAAGCGATCTACAATATTTAGGACTCTTCTCATGTTTTTAGGGGCTTGGCGTCCCCTAGCAAACCAGTCCTGGCCTTGATGGATAAGTGAGGGTGTCATAGGAGCTAAATGATTTGCGGAAACTTTGCCATATATTATTAAATCGGAGTTAAGCAGGGATATGGGGCGAAAATTTGGAGGGGTATCCAGTGTTTTGACTGGTTTTGGGAGTTGTCAGTATCACTGCATTGAGCATTTCTTTGGGAAAGGAACCTTGTTTGATGGCTTATGGGTTTCAAACAGATGAGGTTAGAGGGAGTCCTCAAAGGTCTTGTAATAGGCCCGAAATAGGCCATCAGGACCAGTTGCCTTATGCAATGGGAGAGAACGGATTATTTTAGAAATTTCCGTTTTAGTGATTGGGAGATTTAAGTCGTTTAATTGTTCAGGCAAAAGTCATGGGAGGTTAAGAGTGTCTAAGAACCCCCTAATGGATTGTTGGGGAGCCCGTGAGTGCGATCGTGGAGATTGTAGGTTATAGAGGGAGTGGTAATAATCCATAAATTTATTTGCTATATCTTTGGGGGCATACAGTTGCGTGGAATGAGGGGAATTAGTGAGGAATGGAATTTAACTTTTTAAAGCTTATGATTTTAATCTATGTGCTAGAAGTTTACTGGCCTTATTGTCTTGGGAATAATATTGTAGGCTTTTTTCATATTTATACAATATTTATACTCTTTGACGTACAATTAGGTCATGGTAAGTGCATCGTTCGTGCTCCATGACCTAATAGTACGTCATGAGAGGATCGGCCATTTCGGCTCTCCTCCTGGCACATACAGGAGCTGTGAGAACTGCTGTCTCCTACAGCAGTTGCCACAGCTCCTTCAGTAGGGACCGATCACAGTGTCCCCGCTGATTAACCCCTTAGAAGTCGCGTTCAATAGCTATCGCGGCTTCTTGGGGGTTAAACCACCATCAACGTCCTGCTACATGATAGCGTGTGGCGATGGTTGCTATGGCAAACGGACCCACTATGCTTGCTGTCAGTGAGTAGCTGACAGCTCTAGTACACTGCGCTACGCATGTAGTGCAGTGTATTAGAACTGCGATCATGGCCTCCTGCCTTCAAGTCTCCTAGTGGGACAAAGTACAAAAGTTATAAAAGGTTGTGTAAAAATAAAAGTTTGAGGCCGGATTCACACGAGCGTGTGGTTTTTGCGTGCTTAAAAAATGTGACGTTTTGTGCGCGTTGTAGTTGCGTGAGGCAGGCGTTTTTGCTGCGTTTCTGCATTTTTTACGCACGTATGACATGCGTTTTTCACGCGCGTAAAAAAAACGGAGGGTGGAGTAATGGAGAGGCCAGCCTACAAAAAGGCACCCTTCTCAAACACCTGCTTGATGTGAGCACATGTTTTCATCCTTTTTGCACGTTGCAAAATACTTTGCGTCGTTTACAGTGTTTCTTGGCTTGGCATCTATAAAAGGCAAATTATGCCGTTGCCTCCGCTGGGCCGTGTGCTGCTATGGTGGATGATTTCTCGGCGATTTGGCGAGCGGCGTCCCATGCTTCAGGAGGGAACGCGGAGAAGAGGGAGGATTTGGGTTCATCCTCCAAAGGGCACTTTCATACCCTCTATGATGACCTCCGCCGTCACCCTGACAAATTTAGGTAGTTTTGCGCATGACTGTGGCCACGTTTGATATTCTGCTGGAGCAGATTCGTACAGGAATCACCTACCAGGACACAAACATGCGGCGCTGAATTTCCCCCGAGGAGCGACTCCTTGTGACGTTGAGGTATGTGTGTTTTTCTACAATTAGTGCTTACAGGATGGTGTGTGGGTGTCAAGTCCTAAAAAAAGTGTCTATTTGTTTGTGTTCTTTTTTCTCCCCCTTGTAGATTTCTTGCAACAAGAAATAGCTACCATTCGTTACATTTTGAATTCCTTCTGGGAGTGAGCACAATTTCTGGCATTGTGACAGGCACATGTGTGGTGCTTTGGTAGAGATTAAAGCCCACAGTGATGCTTCAGCCCACGACAGAGCACTGGCTTAGTATTTCCGAAGATTTTCTGTCCGCCACCCAATTTCCGCATTGTATTGGTGCCCTAAACGGGAAGCACATTCGTGTGAAGAAGCCCCCCCACTCTGGCTCCAGATACTATAATTACAAACAGTATTTTTCAATCGTCTTATTGGCCTTAGCCGACAGTAATTATTGCTTTACACTTGTACACATTGGGTTGTATGGTAGCTCTGCTGATGCACGCATATTTCGCTCATCCCGAATGGGCCATCGTCTATCGTCTTATGGGCAATCAACTTTCTGTGCCGGTGCCGAGCATCCTGCCTGGCTCGCGAGGACCACCAGTCCCATAAGTCATCGTTGCAGATGAGGGTTTAGGGCTCATAAGCCAAGTAATGCGTCCATTTGCAAGACGGGGCTTGGATGACCGTAGGCACATCTTCAATTACCGGCTAAGCCGAGCTCGAAGATGTGTTGAATGTGCGTTTGGCATTATGACAACCAAATGGCGGGTGTTTCTCACAACAATGCAACTGACGCCGCAGAATGTGACCCGTGTCATACAAGCGTCTGTCGTTCTTCATAACTTTAGCCGCATACATGACGCAGGTTTTGATGCGGAATATATTAGTAGAAATGCTACCACATCAACCATTCCGGCCCAAATTCCACTAGGAAGGGCACAAACATCTGGTATCCGAGTGCGCAAGATTTTTGCAGAATATTTTGACAGCCCCGATGGAGCACTGCCATGGCAGGACGATGCTCTGTGAAGGGTGGCTTCGTGGAGATTATTGCCACAATGTATCAGTACTGAGGGAAAACATAGGAAATTTGGTGGGGGGGGGGAGTACAGTATTAGGGACTCGCAAGACATGAGGACCCTTGACGAGGGTTGCGAGCTTATATCTTTTGGTGTTTTGCCATATTGTTTTGCAGGCAAACAACTAATTGTATGTGAACCACATTGGCATATGGTATGTTCGCAAATATAATCACAAATACCCTTCGTGCGTCCTTTATCATAGCACTGCAAGTCCTCACAAACGTTTATTTAGATTTGAGCAAAACCCCAAAAGATACACTAATACCTCATTTATGGCATGCAACTATCTTGGGCCCTGGCCTGCATGTTGCAACGTTACCTAAGGACATGTTTGGGAAAGATTGATACACCACATATATGTAGGGAAACACACACACTTTTGTTGCTCCGGAAATCCACACTTTATTGTGTACTGGGCCAACAGAACGCTCCAAACAATATATCTTAAAAAAAAATTACAGAACAACGCACCAACATGATGCACAATTGCAATAAATGCATTCAAATTCTGCGCAAATTGCGAAACACAACGATGCTGCGCCCACAGCACTACAACAGCTGATATCGGTGGCCTGGGGAGTTGTATCTGCCCATTTCAGCACCACTATGCTGTCCATGGGCCTGCAGAGGATGTTCCTCAATAGCATAGTGGTGCTGATGCTGAGTGTGGTAGCCTGCAGGTGGGCCGTGTGGAAAGTTTTCCAGGGGTCGGATGTAGGGTGGTAAAGACCGGTCCCGCACCGGTACATGACCAGGTGACATGCGGGACGGCATTGGGAGCTGGTACTGTAGGCGTGGCAAGGGGGTGGCAGGCTGGGAAGGGCCAGTGCAGTGTAGGGCACCGATGGCTCCGGCAATCCACGCTAATGCTCAATTGCCTGAAAGTACTGGTGTGGATTGTTAGGAGGTGTGGCCGAGTCGATTAGGCCGAGTATGGAGCCTTGGAGGCGCGCCATACGATGCTCGGGTACTCGCCGGAGTAGCGGCGCAATGCTGCGGCCAAAGGCGTCAAAGCCGTCCTCCTTGGCGCAGTGCTGCAGGTACTCGAGTACCCTGGAGTCCACCTGTGCACCTGCGGAACCAATGTTGCTGCGCCTGCGCCTTCGCGCCTTCTGTCGTTTCGTGTGCTCCGTCCCGTGGCACCTGGTGTTGGCTGCACACTTGTGGGGCTGGTTCTGGTGCAGTCGCCTCTGGGGTTAAGGGCAGCATGGGATGTTGTTCTTGTGGCGCCTGCGCCTCCTCATGGCCATCCTCCTCTTCTGTGTCAAGAAGATTATCACTGCATCTGTTATAAAAATGTCCAGTTAGATTCCGAACATTGCCACAAGGGACACACAACCTGTTTTGGTTGAATGACATGTGAAAACAGACATTTCTTCTGTACACTCAATACTTACAGCCGCATCTTCATAATGTCCTTGAGGAACATCAGCTGCTGGGTGTATATGTATCTCCGCTTTTTGCTGGCACCATCACCACTGTGCCCTCTGGCGCCATATTCACGGCAGAAAAGATCCCGGCAGCTCCTCCACCGGGTTTTGACATCATCAACTGTAGAAAGGAACCAAAAAACTAAATTTAAAACTGACACCAGGTGACATAACCGACATCTGCACTTGGTGGCAACTTTACCAGTCCCTTACACACCAAGATACATTATACAGAAGCTCAATGATGCTGTGACACACCCGCTACGTTGGCAATTTGGAACATGTTATTAAACACAAGGATACACTACAGCATGTGTGTTTTCCAGTGCATATATCAAACAATGTACTTACCAATGCTCTTGCAGTCCCGTGTGCTGCCTTTAGCCCACTCGTGTCTGAAGAGGGTCTGCACTACCTCATCCCAAGCAACCTCCTTGCCCGTGCGGTCGTGGTAGGCCTCTGCCCGCGTGTCCCACAACTGTGGCCTCTCCTGGACCAGGCAGATTAGCTTCTCTACGTCACAGGCACGAGGCATTCCAGCAGTTGTCGGTCTCCACAGCAAGCATGTGGCCAACAAGTGAGAAGCTACTTCCTGGTGTATGCGTGTTTGGGCAAGTTTGGTCAACTTGGTCAACAAGTCTTGCGTGAAAAACGCAGTTTGCACGGAAGTGCTTCCGTGTGGCATGCGTGGTTTTCACGCACCCATTGACTTCAATGGGTGCGTGATGCGTGAAATACGCAGAAAGAACGGACATGTCGTGACTTTTTCGCAATGGACAAACGCTGCGTAAAAATCATGCACATGTCTGCACGGCCCCATAGACTAATATAGGTCCGTGCGACGCGCGTGAAAATCACGCGCATTGCACGGATGTATATCCCGTTCGTCTGAATAAGCCCTTACAGTAATAAAAGTACAAATCCCCTTTTTTCCCTTATCAGTTCTTTATTATTAAAAAAAATTATGAAATAAATAAATAAACTATACATAATTGCTATTGCTGCGTCCGTAACGGCCTGAACTACAAAAAAATGTTGTTATTTATTCCACGCGGTGAACACCATAAGAAAAAATAATAATAAACCATACCAAAATCAAAATTTTTTTGGTCACTTCACCTTGCAAAAAATGGAATAAAAGGCGATCAAAAATGGTACTGATCAAAACTAAAGTTCGTTACGCAACAAACAAGTCCTCACACGGCATTCTTGATGGAAAAATAAAAAAAGTCATGGCTCGTAGAATAAGGCAACACAAAAAGTAAATGATTTTTTTATAAAAAGTATTTTATTGTGCAAACGCCATAAGACATAAAAAAAACCCTATAAACATATGGCATCGCCGTGATCGTATCACCACGCAGAATAAAGTGAATATGTCATTTATAGAGCACTGTGAACGCTGTAAAAAAATAAAATAAAGAACAACAACAATAATAGAATTGCTGTTTTTTAGTCACCACGCCTCTTAAAAAAATAGACTAAAAACTGATCAAAAAGTCGCATGCACCCCATGAAAACTACAATGAATTCCTCAAGGGGTCTAGTTTCTAAAATGGGGGTCACTTTTAAGGGGTTTCCCCTGTACTGGTACATCAGAAGCCCTGCAGATGCGACATGGCGCCACGCTCCTGCCTTTCTGAGCCCTGTCGTTTGTCCAACCAGCAGTTTATGACACATATGAGGTATTGCCGTAATTGGAAGAAATTGCTTTACAAATGTTGGGGTGCTTTTTCTCCTTTATTTCTTGTAAAAAATTAAAATTTGTACCTTTTATTGGAAAAAATTAAATTTTCAATTGCACAGCCTAATTCCACAAAATGCAGCAAAAAAACCTGTGTGTTCTAAAGGCTTACTATACCCCTTTGTTCCTTGAGGGGTGTAGTTTGCCAAATAAGGTCACTTTTGGGGGGTTCCACTGTTTTGGCCCCACAAGACCTCTTCAAACCTGACATGGTGCCTAAAATATATTCTAATAAAAAGGAGGCCTCAAAATCCTCTAGGTGCAACTTTGCTTGTGAGGCCGGTGTTTTAGTCCATTACCACACTAGGGTCACATATGGGATATTTCTAAAAACGGCAGAATCTGGGCAATCAATATTGAGTTGCGTTTCTCTGGTAAAACCTTCTGTGTTACAGAAAAAAAATTAATAAAAAGGATTTTCGGAGCAAAAAAAAGAAATTTGTACATTTCACCTCTACATTGCTTCTTGTGAAACGCCTAAAGGGTTAAGAAACTTTCTAAATGCGGTTTTGAATACTTTGAGGGGTCCAGTTTTTAAAATATGGTGTTTTATGGGGGTTTCTAATATAGAAGGTGCTCAAAGCAACTTCAGAACTTAACTGGTACATAAAAAAAAGAGGCTTTTGACATTTTCTTCAAAATATGTGAAATTGCTGCTTAGGTTCTAAGCTTTGTAACGTCCTAGAAAAATAAAAGAATGTTCAAAAAATGATGCTAACATATAGTAGACATATGGGAAATGTGAACTAGTAACTATTTTGTGGGGTATTACTATCTGTCTTACAAGCAGATACATTTAAATTCAGAAAAATTCTATTTTTTTCAAATTTGTCTAAATTTTGCTATTTTTCACAAATAAACACTGAATATATCGACCAAATTTTACCACTAACATAAAGCCCAATGTGTCAAGTGAAAAAAAATCTCAGAATCGCTTGGATAGGTATAGGCATTCCGGAGTTATTACCACATAAATTGAGACATGTCAGATTTGAAAAAGGGGCTCTGAGCCTTAAAGGGAATGTGTCGCTAGAATTTTTTTTTGTCTTTTAGTTAAATAATTATTATTTAAGTGATTACACATTGTTTTAATTTTTTTAATTTTTTCACAAGTCAGGAAATATTATAAATTAAATTCTAATTTATAATATTTCCATGTGCTGGGCACTAAAGGGAGCAGTTTCCAAAATTGCATCATGGTCAATGTGGTAAAGCAACCTCATTCATTTAGGTTACAAATTTGGAGTGGACACACTCTCTCTAGTGTCCTCACACAATCCCCCCTCCCTTCTTCTGGCTAGTGCCAGGAGGAGGCGGGGTTTGAATCTTCAAACCTGCTACACTGTGTGCCGCCATTTTCTGAGCGACTGCACAGTGTAGGAGGATTAAATACAGTGCTCAGCAGACAGTATATATAACATGAACATACACGAACATAATACACACATCACATACACGAACATAAATTACCTTCTCTTGCCGCCACCGCCGCCTCCGCTCCTATTCCTTGCGCCTTCGCTTCCTTGAGCATATGGCCGGAAGCCGCGGCCGGAAGTCGTCATCCTACTGTCCGGCAGCGGCTTCCGGTCCACATGAAAATGGCGCCGGATTTCGCTCTGCGAACAAGCTTCGTTTTGGTCTGTGTGGAAGCGGCGCATGCGCCATTCCCACACAGACGGTGTACGCTTCAGAGAATGGAACGGCCCCCGTTTGCATTCTCTATGGGGTTGTATGTGCCGTATTCCATCTCTGTATGTGTCTTTAATCGACACATACAGAGATGAAAAAAAAAATTCAGCCCCCATAGAGAAGTGAAAGTAAGAACAAAGTAAAAAGTAGAACATGAGAACACAAATAAATAAAATTTATGTTAATATCATATTAAAAGCAATATGATAAAAAAATAAATAATTTCATGACACCTTCCCTTTAAGGCCAAAACTAGGCTGCATCCTTAAGGAGTTGAGTTGGATACGGAGGTTTCGCAGCTTTTCTGTGTTTTATGAAGATATACACCGCGTTCCAAATTATTATGCAAATGTTATTTTTAGCTGATTTTCCTAAATAGTCGATGCAAATGACAGTCAGTATAATCTTCAAGCCATCAACCGTTGGAGTATAATGCAAATTTTATTGAACAAATCTCCTAATGATAACAGTTTTTTTTTTAGAAGTAAAAAACTCAAAATGCACTGTTTCAAATAATTATGCACAACAGAGATCAAAACATTTTAAAGGTTGTAAAGAGAAATAAAATGGTAATTTGTTGAATTTGCAGCATCAGGAGGTCATATTTACAGAAATCAAAAGCTCTTTCAATCAAAAAAAACTTAACAGGCCAAGTTACATGTTAACATAGGACCCCTTCTTTGATATCACCTTCACAATTCTTGCATCCATTGAATTTGTGAGTATTTGGACAGTTTCTGCTTGAATATCTTTGCAGGATGTCAGAATAGCCTCCCAGAGCTTCTCTTTTGATGTGAACTGCCTCCCACTCTCATAGATATTTTGCTTGAGGATGCTCCAAAGGTTCTCAATAGGGTTGAGGTCAGGGGAACATGGGGGCCACACCATGATTTTCTCTCCTTTTATACCCATAGCAGCCAATGACACAGAGGTATTCTTTGCAGCATGAGATGGTGCATTGTCATGCATGAAGATAATTGTTCTACGGAAGGCACGGTTCTTCTTTTTGTACCACGGAAGAAAGTGGTCAGTCATAAACTCTACGTACTTTGCAGAGGTCATTTTCACACCGTCAGGGACCCTAAAGGGGCCTACCAACTCTCTCCACATGATTCCAGCCCAAAACATGACTCCGCCACCTCCTTGCTGATGTCCCAGCCTTGTTGGGACATGGTGGCCATTCACCAACCATCCACTACTCCATCCATCTGGACCATCCAGGGTTGCACGGCACTCATCAGTAAACAACACGGATTGAAAATTAGTCTTCATGTATTTCTGAGCCCACTGCAACCGTTTCTGCTTGTGAGCATTGTTTAGGGGTGGCCGAATAATAGCTTTATGCACACTTGCAAAACTCTGGAGGATCCTACACCTTGATGTTCGCGGGACTCCCGAGGCACCAGCGGCTTCAAATACCGGTTTGCTGCTTTGCAATGGCATTTTAGCAGATGCTCTCCTAATCCTATTAATTTGTCTGTCAGAAACCTTCCTCATTATGCCTTTATCTGAACGAACCCGTCTGTGCTCTGAATCAGCTACAAATCTTTTCACAGTACGATGATCACGCCTAAGTTTTCTTGAAATATCCAATGTTTTCATACCTTGTCCAAGGTATTGCACTATTTCACGCTTTTCGGCAGCAGAGAGATCCTTTTTCTTTCCGATATTGCTAGAAACCTGTGGCCTGCTTAATAATGTGGAACGTCCTTCTTAAGTAGTTTTCCTTTGATTGGGCACACCTGGCAAACTAATTATAACAGGTGTCTGAGATTGATTACAATGATCCAAAGAGCAGGGCCCAACTTGACTTTTTCAATGGCTTTTCAATGACTTAAGTGATAAGTTATTACGCTGCAGAAAGTATTTGAACACTGCAGCGTTTTCAACTTGTTCTTCCTTAAGAATGCAGCAATGGCTTTGGAAGAATGTGTGTAGTGAGGTTAGCATCTTCTCATTCAAAATTTTGCAGTACATCTGGAAATGCACGGTGCCATCGATTCCCTAACACCTTGAGTATTTAAACATCCCTATACAAGAACTTTACCACTGCTGTGCTTTACTGTAGGGACCATGCACTTTTCACCGTACTCCTCCCCCTCGCAACACTATACATTTACTATGCTATCAAATCCAAAAAGATTTTGCGTCTTACTGTGAGCGATTAAACACTCACTACAGTTTGACTTGAGGTGAACGCTTATGGCAACAGCCTGAATGTTTCAGTTAGCCTGTCATAAGACCATCTTATTTGAATTTCTGTATTACTTTTGCTACTGTGTTTTCCGACTTAATAACAGTAATTTTCTAATCTTGTTTTTTTATTTCTCAAGTTTCCAGACAATTCTCTCCCATTAGTGCCATTGATGTCAGCATTAAGCCTGAAAGTGATTCATTGTGCCAAGTACCACTACTAATTGTTAAACAATTACACCGGTTTGAGCGCGATGGCTTAACAGACTCATCTGCGGATCAATTAACCTTAATTAGCAAGTAAGTAAGTTGTATTTTGTAACTTTCAGGAAAGTTTTTTGCAACATGACCTTTTATTATTTTGATAAGAAAATCATATTTTGTTTAGTATTGACATGTTTCATTGGTAAATTATAAACCAGAGTTGCTGGAACCCCAACTATACCCTATTTGTAAAGATAAATTGGTGAATATATTAGGTTTAGTTCATTTAATAGGTTTGATACACTTCTTAGATTTTTATTTTACTTTATTTACATACAATTTTATGTATCTTAGTTAATATGAATCGCAAAATAATTCTAAAAACTAATAAAATAATCCTACAATATAATCAGATTCTATGCAAAAAGAAACATAAAATTTAAATACTAAATAATTTTTGTATGAGTGACAAGTGGGCTCATACAATTTGATCAAAATGTTAAGTAAGAACCTCAAGTTCATGTTGATTGATTAACCCCTTCCCTCTTTGGTCACTTTTGACTTTCCTGACAGAGCCTCATTTTTCAAATCTGACATCTTTCAATTTATGTGGTAATAACTCCGGAATGCTTTCACCTATCCAAGCGGTTCTGAGATTGTTTTCTCGTTACACATTGGACTTTAAGATACTGGCAAAATTTGCTCGATATGTTCAGTATTTAATTGTGAAAAACACCAAAATTTAGCGAAAAATTTTAAAAATGTGAATTTTTTCCAATTTAAATGTATCTGCTTGTAAGACAGGCAGTTATAACACACACACTTGTTCCTAATTAACATCCCCCATATGTCTACTTTAGATTGGCATTGTTTTTTGAACATCCTTTTATTTTTCTCGGACTTTACAAAGCTTTGAACTTTAGCAGCAATTTCTCAAATTTTCAAGAAAATGTCAAAAGGCTATTTTTACAGGGGCCAGTTTACTTGTGAAGTGGCTTTGAGGGCCTTATAGATTAGAAAGCTCCTCAAAGTATTCAAAACCAGCATTTAGAAAATTTCTTCACCATTTAGACATTTCACAGGATTTAAAGCAAAGTAGAGGTGAAATTTACAAATGTCATATTTTTTTGCAGAAATAAATTTTTAATACAATTTTTTTTATAACACAGAAGGTTTTACCAGAGAAATGCAACTCAATATTTATTGCCCAGGTTCTGCAGTTTTAGGAAATATCCGACATGTGGCCCTAGCGTGCTACTGGAATGAAGCACCGGCCTCAGAAGCAAAGGAGTACCTAGAGGATTTTGGGGCCTTGTTTTTATTAGAATATATTTTAGGCACCATGTCAGGTTTGAAGGGCTCTTGCGGTGCCGAAACAGTAAAAATCCCCCAAAATTGACCCCATTTGGGAAACTACACACTTCAAGGAAATTATCTAGGGGTATAGTGAGCATTTTGACCGCACAGGTTTTTTACATAAATTATTGGAAGTAGGCCGTGAAAAATAAAATCTAAGTTTTTTCAAAGAGAATGTAGGTTTAGCGATTTTTTTCTCATTTCCACATGGACTAAAGGAGAAAAAGCACCGGAAAATCTGTAAAGCAATTTCTCCCGAGTAAAACAATACCCCACATGTGGTAATAAACGGCTGTGTAAAGGATCTGCCAGGCACATCTTCGGGGTTAACGCCCATAGATAATCAGTCTGCACCTGCTTCTATGTCTGTGAGACTGACTCCATCTTCCACCACTCAGGGTGGCAGGCTTAGGAGTGGGAGAACCTATCACAGCCTGGCCAGACGGAGCTAGCTCCCGCCCTCTGTCTATTTATATCTGCCTTTCATGTTCCTCCTTTGCTTGTGATTCTTCTCGTTTGGTTTCCTGGCCCTGCTGCAGCTTCTTGTACCATTGTCCTTGCTTCATATTGACCCCGGCTTGCTGACTACTCTCCTGCTCTGCGTTTGGCACCTCGTACTCTCCTGGTTTGACTCGGCTTGTTCACTTCTCTTGTTGCTCACGGTGTTGCCGTGGGCAACTGCCCCTTTCTCCCCCTAGCTCTGTGTACCCTTGTCTGTTTGTTTGTCGTGCCCTTATTGAGCGTAGGGACCGTCGCCCAGTTGTACCCCGTCGCCTAGGGCGGGTTGTTGAAAGTAGGCAGGGACTGAGTGGTGGGTAGATTAGGGCTCACTTGTCTGTCTCCCCACCATTACAGCTGTTTGGACACATGGCAGGGCTTAGAAGGGAAAGAGCGCTATTTGGCTTTTGGAGCTCAAATTTAGCAGGAATAGTTTGTGGAGGCCATGTCACATTTACAAAGCCCGTGAGGGGACAAAACAGTGGAAACCCCCCACAAGTGACCCCATTTTGGAGACTACACCCATTTAGGAAATTATCTAGGGGTATAATGAGCGTTTTGACCCCACAGGTTTTTTGCAGAAATTATTGGAAGTAGGCCCTGAAAATAAAAATCGAAATTTTTTCAAAGAAAATGTAGGTTTAGCTAATTTTTTCTCATTTCCACAAGGACTGAAGGAGAAAAAGCACCGCAAAATTCGTAAAGCAATTTCTCCCGATTAAAAAAAAAATACCCCACATGTGGTAATAACCGGCTGTTTGGACACACGGCAGGGCTTAGAAGGGAAAGAGTGCTATTTGGCTTTTGGAGATCACATTTAGCAGGAATTGTTTGCGGAGGCCAGGTCGCATTTGCAGAGCCCCTAAGGGGACAAAACAATGAAAACAGCCAAAAAGTGACTCCATTTAGGAAACTACACCTCTTGAGGAATTCATCTACGGGTGTAGTGAGCATTTTGACACCACAGATATTTCATAGAATTTATTAGAATTGGGCAGTGAAAATAAAAACAATCCTTTTTCTTCAATAAGACGTAGCTTTAGAACCCAAGAAAAAAAGAACCCAACATTTGTAAAGCAATTTCTCCCGAGTACGGCAATACCCCATATGTGGTCATAAACTGCTGTTTCGGCACACGGCAGGGCTCAGAAGGGAAGGAGCGCCATTTGGAGAGCAGATGTTGCTGGATTGGTTTCTGGGCGCCTGTGGGCCCAAAACAGTTGAAACCCCCCAGAAGTGACCCAATTTTGGAAACTACACCCCTCAATGCATTTACTTAGGTAGTAAGCATTTTAACCCTGCAGATGTTTTGTAGAAATTAGTGTGCACTCGATGTTGCAGAGTGAAAATTGGATTTTTTCCATAGATATGCCAATATGTGGTGCCCAGCTTGTGCCACCATAACAAGACAGCTCTCTAATTATTATGCGGTGTTTCCCAGTTTTAGAAACACCCTACATGGGGCACTAATCTTTTGCCTGGACATTCGACCAGGCTCAGGAGTGAAAGCGTACCATGTAAAATTGAGGCCTAATTTGGCCATTTACAAAGTATTGGTTGACAATTGCAGAGGCTCAGATGTGAAATAATAAAAAGAAACCTGAGAAGTGACCCCATTTGGAAACTACACCCCTCAAGGCATTTATTAAGGGGTGTAGTGAGCATTTTCACCACACAGGTCTTTTCCATAAATGATTGCACTGCGGATGGTGCGAATTAAAATTTATATTTTTCCCTAGATATGCCATTTCAGTGACAAATATGTCATGCCCAGCTTATGCCACTGGAGACACACACCCCAAAATTTTTTAAAAGGGTTTTCCCGGGTATGACGATGCCATATATGTGGAAGGAAACTGCTGTTTGGGCACATTGTAGGGTTCAGAGCAGAGGGAGCACCATTTGCCTTTCGGAGAGCGGATTTTGCTTGGTAGTAGATTTGTTTGATTATTGCTGGTGTTTCCATTTATAATGTGGGGGTACATGTAAGCTGGGCAGAGTACATCAGGGGCATAGTCAGGTGGCATAATAATGGGGTAAAAAAACAATAAAATAATCCATAGATGTGTGTTACGCTGTGACACAATCCTTTTTGCACAGGCCGGTGTCGCACTGATATATGGCGTCCTTTCTTATGCCCCTTTTGGTCTGCACTCCGCACCTTTGCAGTTTGGGGAATTTTGCTGGGAAAGTGTTGTTCTGGTATAATACGGGCACCCTAGCTTCCAGCAGATATGTTTGGGCCCTTCCCTTCCTGGCTCCCTAATTTTAGGTCCTTAATAAATCGCCTCTTGAAACAGAAGAAATGTTCCCCTCGGGCCGGCACAACTGCATATTTTTTATTTCCTGACTTATTGGAGCCTTAACTAATTTTATTTTTTCATAGACGTAGTGGTATGAAGGCTTTTTTTTGCAGGACGAGCTGTAGCGATTATTGGTACCATTTTGGGGTACAATCAACATTTTGATCACCTTTTATCCTATTTTTTGGGAGGCCGGGTAAACAAAAAAACGCAATTCTGCCATAGGTTTTTTAGTTTTTTTTATACAGCATTCACCATGCATTATAAACTACATGTTCACGTTATTCTGCGGGTTAGTACGATTCCGGCGATACCTAATTTATAGCACTTTTTTATGTTTTACAACCTTTTGCACAATAAAATTACTTTTGTAAAAAGAATGTCTTTTTACTGTCGCTAAGTTGTGAGAACCATAACTTTTACATTTTTTTGTCGACGGAGCTGTATGAGGGCTTGTTTTTGCGACACAAGCTATAGTTTTTATAGGTACCATTTTTGGATACGTGCGACTTTTTGATCACTTTTTATTCCAATATTTGTAGGGCAAAGTGACCAAAAAACAGAAACTCTGGTATAGTTTTTTAAGTTGTTTTTTTTACGCTGTTTACCGCGTGCAATAAATAATATAATATTTTGATACCTCAGGTTGTTACGATCTCGGCGATACCAAATACGTATGGTTTATAATTTTTTTTCAATAATAAAGGACTTGATAAGCGAAACAAAGCGATTGTGTTTTATTTTATTACTTGAAACTTTTATTGTTTTCAAACTTTTATTTTTTTCACTTTTTTACACTTTTTTATACTTTTTTTTACACTTTTTCTCAAGTCCCACTAGGGGACTTGAAGTTACAACTGTCTTAAGTTTTTTTTCTAATACATTGCACTACCTACGTAGTGCAATGTATTAGATCTGTCAGTTATTCACTGACAGCAAGCCGGTTAGGCTTCGCCTCCCGGCGGGGCCTAATCGGCTTCCATAATGGCAGAGCAGGAGGCCATTGTGTCTCCTGTTGCCATAGCAGCAGTCGCCAGTCCTGATTGCCTGTCAGGGCTGGCAATCTGCTAGTAACCACTACGATGCAGCAATCGATTTCGATTGCTGCATCGAATGGGTTAATTAAAGGGGTCGGAGCTAGCTCTGGTTCCTGCCATTACAGGTGGATGTCAGCTGTAACATACAGCTGACTTCCACCGCTGATGACGCCGGATCAGCTCCTGAGCAGGCGCCATCTTGCCGGCGGCTGCGGAAGCCGATCAGGCTCCGCCGCCGGGCGGATCTTGACCGGCTTCCGTGCTAGGCAGACCAGGAGGCCAGTATTAGGCCTCCGGTTACCATTGCAGCCACCGGAATCCTAGCAATTTCATTGCTGGGGTTCCAATGAGCTGCAAACAGCTTAAATGTAGCGATCAGATTTGAACGCTGCATTGAAGGGGTTAATGGCGGGGATCGAAGATAATTTCGGTCCCCGCCATTACAGCCGGATGTCAGCTCTAAGATACAGCTGAGATCCGGCGATGATGGTCCCGGCTCAGCTTCTGAGCCGGTGCCAAACATTTGGCGTAAGTATACGACATTTTGCGGGAAGCACTGGCTTTCCATGTCGTATACTTACGACAAATGTCGGGAAGGGGTTAACATTGTGCATGTGCAGTCCTTGTTTCTCCTCTTCAACCAGATTATTTATAGAGCCTTTCCCTTTTTTGCAATTTCTGGTACCAGCACTCCACCCTTTTGACCCAGCTGATTTTAATTAAAGAATGACCCCATAAGTATTTCTTCTCTTGTGCTCTCAGTTTGCCACTGGGGGCTCATCTAAAGGTGAGTTCATTCCATCTTTTCACTTGTTGTGGTGCTGCGTGGTAGTGTCTGTTGCTGTGGTGCTGTACTTCTGGGGGGACATGGCTCAGAGCCAAGGTGGCTTGGCCTGGCAGCAGGGTTGCTTCTGGGCCTTTGGGTTGCTCCTTCTGCGGGTGCAGTTTTGTGCTGGCGGGCGACATGCAATGCTGCAACCAATAGAGTTGGGACCCACTTATCGGAGGTCGCCGTGAAGTGGCAAGTGGGCTTATACAATTTGATCAAATTGTTAACCTCATGTTCATTGATTAAAGAGGCTCTGTCCACCACATTATAAGTGGCCTATATTGTACATGATGTGATCGGCGCTGTAATGTAAATTACAGCAGTGTTTTTTATTTAGAAAAACTATCATTTTTGACGGAGTTATGACCTTTATTAGCTTTATGCTAATGAGTTTCTCAATGGACAACTGGGCGTGTTTTACTATATGACCAAGTGGGCATTGTACAGAGGAGTGTATGACGCTGACCAATCAGCGTCATATACTTCTCTCCGTTCATTTACACTGCAGATAGCAATATAGCTATATCGCTAATTGCAGTCACATAAACACACTATAACGCTACTCATGTGTCATGACAATGAATATACATTACCTCCAGCCAGGACCTCATGTGTATTCATTCTCCTGACCACTGCTGTAGCGTCTCTGTGAGACTACAACACAGCACAGTGAGATCTCGCTGTGAATAACAGCTTACAGCGTAATCTCGCGAGACTATGCCTGCTATACTGCAAGGGTATGTTCACACGCCCTATTTACGGACGTAATTCGGGCGTTTTAGCTCCGAATTACGTCCGAAAATGCGGCTCCAAAGCGTCGGCACACATCTGCCCATTCATTTGAATGGGTTTTACGATGTTCTGTGCCGACGGTCATTTTTTTTACGCGCTGCTGTCAAAAGACGGCGCGTAAAAAAGACGCCCGCGTCAAAGAAGTGCCTGTCACTTCTTGAGACGTAATTGGAGCCGCTTTACATTGACTCCATGGAAAAACAGCGCCTGCACTTGGTCATTACGTCTGAAATTGCGGAGCTGTTTTCTCCTGAAAACAGCTCCGTGATTTCAGCCGTTACGGACGTGTACGTGTGAACATACCCATACTCACAGAAGCGCTACAGAAGTGGTCAGGAGAATGAATACACATTACGTCCTGGCTGGAGGTAATGTATATTCATTGTCATGACACATGAGTAGCGTTATAGTGTGTTTATGTGACTGCACATAGCGATATAGCTGTATCGCTATCTGCAGTGTAAATGAATGGAGAGAAGTGTATGACACTGATTGGTCAGCGTCATACACTCCTCTGTACAACGCCCACTTGGTCATATAGTAAAACACACCCAGTTGTCCATTGAGAAACTCATTAGCATAAAGCTAATATAGGTCATAACTCCGTCAAAAATGATAGTTTTTCTAAATAAAAAACACTGCTGTAATCTACATTACAGTGCCGATCACATCATGTACAATATAGGCCACTTATAATGTGGTGACAGAGCTTCTTTAATATTGTGGATGTGCGGTCCTTGTTTTTCCTCTTCAACCAGTAAATAATTTTTTTTTTTAATATAATTTTCCTTAATTTGTTTTTTTATTGGTGCAGTTGTTTTACGTTTTAAAGTTCTGATCTGTAAGGCATGTTACATGTGCATGGACATTTTACAGGCCTGTAGGCATTCTTCATGCTGCTCTAAGGTGTCCTGTGCAGCATCTATTCTCGGTGCTCCTAGGGGACAAAACTTGTGCTAACGATGTGTCATGGAGCATACCACATTTTTTTTCTCATAGATTCCATTTAATCAGTGAGAAAAAAATCTCTGTATGCATCCATATGAAATATTAGGCACACAAAGGAACAGTGTGTATATACAACACGGATCCGAAATCAGGCTTTGAGAATGTCTACATTCTCAGTGGATGTGCGCTGTCACAATATAGCACAAGCTCAGAAGAGTCCACACCATACGTGACTGGTTCTGTCTGTTTCATACAGCTGACACCCGCCTGCAACGGTCAGGATCGGAGAAAACTCAGATCCCGACCTTTTAACCACTCAAATGCTGAGGTCAATAGCAATCGCAGCATCTGAGTGGTTAGACAGAGAGAGGGGGCTCCCTCTTTCCACTAATCGCCCCCTCCCCCCCCCGTAATGAAATAACGTGGTGCAGATCGGTTACCATGGAAACCAGAGGCCTAGTGAAGTCTGACTTCTGAGCACTACTATTAAGCCTTGCCATAAGCAGAGCTTTACAGTAGAGCACAGAAAAAGGCATATATGATTGCATAGTAAAGTCCCCTAAGGGGACTGAAAAAATGAGCAAAACTAATGTTTAACAAAATTTTTTACAAAATAAAACAAATAAAAAGAACTAAAACTAAAAAGAAACAATAATATGTAAACAATCAAAAATAAACATAATTATTAAAATATTTTGTTATTTAACCCCTGCAGGACTGAGCCTGTTTTGGCCTTCAGGTCAAAGCCGATTTTTCAAATCTGACATGTGTCACTTTATGTGGTAATAACTCTGGAATGCTTTTATCTATCCAAGCGATTCTGAGATTGTTTTCTCGTGACATATTGTACTTTATGTTAGTGAAAAAATTTGGTTGATAAATTCAATATTTATTTGTAAAAAACAACAAGATTTGGAGAAAATTTGCAAAAATTAGCATTTTTCTAAATTTAAATGTATCTGCTTGTAAAACAGATAGTAATACCACACAAAATAGTTACTAGTTAATATTTCTCATATGTCTACTTTAGTTTGGCATTGTTTTTTGAACATTCTTTTATTTTTCTAGGACGTTACAAGACTTAGAACTTTAGCAGCGATTTCTCATATTTTCAAGAAAATTTCAAAAGGCGATTTTTACAAGGACCAGTTCAGTTCTGAAGTGGCTTTGAGGGCCTTATATATTAGAAAGTCCCAATAAATCACCCCATTTTGAAAACTGCACTCCTCAAAGTATTCAAAACAACTTTCAGAAAATGTTTTAACCCTTTAGGCGTTTCACAGGAATTAGAGCAATGTAGAGGTGAAAGTTACAAATGTAACTTATTATTTATTGCCCAGATTCTGTAGTTTTTAGAAATATCCCACATTTGGCCCTAGTGCGCTAATTTACTGAAACACCGGCCTCAGAAGCAAAGGAGAACCTAGTGGATTTTGGGGCCTCCTTTTTTTTTAGCATATATTTTAGGTACCATGTCAGGTTTGAAGAGTTCTTGTGGGGCCAAAACAATAAAGACCCCCAAAAGTGACCTCATTTTGGAAACTACACCCCTCAGGGAATTTATCTAGGGGTATAGTTAGCATTTTGAACCCACAATTTTTTTGCTATATTTATTTGATTTAGTATGTGAAGATGAAAATCTACTTTTTTTCTGAAAAAACGTAGAAATGTTTAATTTTTTCAAGGAATAAAAGAGAAAAAACACCCAAACATATGTAAAGCAATTTCTCCCGATTATAGCAATACCCCATATGTGGACTCAGAAGGGAAATAGCACCATTTGGATTTTGAAATTCTGATTTTGCTGGAATTGTTTTCATTGCCGTGTCGCGTTTGAAATGCACTGGAGGGAACAAAATAGTGGAAACCCCCGGAAAGTGACCCCATTTTGGAAACTACACTCATCAATGAATTTTTCTAGGGGTAAAGTTAGCATTTTGACCCCTCAGTTGTTTTGCTGAATTCATTGGAATTAATCTGCAAAGGTAAAAATCTACTTTTTTTCTGAAAAAAGGTAGCCATTTTTAATATTTACAAGGAATAAAGGAGAAAAAGCACCTCAACATTTGTAAAACAATTTCTCCCGATTACGGAAATATGCCATATGTGGTAATAAACTGCTGTTTGGACCCACAGCAAGGCTCAGAAGGGAAGGAGCGCTATTTGGCTTTTGGAGCTCAAATTTAGCTGAAATGGTTTTTGGGTGCCATGTCGCATTTGCAAAGCCCCTGAGAGGACAAAACAGTGGAAACCCCCCAAAAGTGGAAATTACACCACTTAAAGAATCTATCTAGGGATATAGTGGGCATTTAACCCCCACAAGTCTTTTGCAGGATTTATTAGAATTAGGCCGTGAAAATGAATATCAACATTTCTTCTACTAAAATGTTGCATTTTTTTCAATTTCACAAAGGATACAGGGGGAAAAAGCTGCCCAACATTTGTAAAGCAATTTCTCCCGAGTACGGTAATACCCCACGTGTGGTCATAAATGGTTTTTCATTAGAAAGTAATTAACCCTTTCTGGACTGATCCATTTTTTTATTTTCCTTTTTAGTTTTTTCCTCCCCGCGTTCCAAGAGCCATAACTTTTTTATTTTTCAGTCAATAGAGC